>NW_027105672.1:418827-422837 GCF_000696795.3 Halyomorpha halys | reverse complement strand
AAAAATAAAATACCATAATATAAAAATAAATAAATAAATAAAATTTAAAAAAATAAAAATAAAAAACTAAAGAAACAAAAACACAACTCTCTTAAAATATATACAAACAAATGAATAAACAAGATGAACATAATCAAACTATCTGTATGAAAAATAAATAAATAAAATAACATAACTGGTGTGAAGTAACTGACTTTTCTGAACCCTTGGGTATATCGAAACAATCAACCAAAACTAAAACGTTTCTTATAAGTAGAGCCCAGATTTTTTAGTACACTCGACTAGCTTTAATTTGAGTGCTGATATACATGTATACGTCTCATGGTTTCTGAGATAAAGATTTCCCACAATAAATTCACTAACTACTGATTTTTCAGTACATTTTTTATGAAACGTTGCTTTTAAAAAAACGTATATCGGAAATTATTGAGCTCTATTATGGCTCATATTTTCTTAAATTTACTCTACTTTAAATTATCTTCTATGTATGTGTGGTTTCTAGTGTTCTAGGTAGTTCTAACGATATAGAGCTCCGAATGAAAAATTATTTTTTTTTTTATGTTTTTAAACTACCGCCATTCTTTATTCCTCCTAACTTTACTAGAATATTGAATAATAATTATATATATTTTTTATTAATGTAATCAATAATTCGGGTATATTGAGGCTAACAACCAAAGGTAATAATTTTGTATCCACCTTATAAGTAGAGATAGATTTATACGCAATTGCATTTTTTTTGTTGCCTGCTGCAAATACCAAGTTCTCATACTGAGTATATTATCGCGTAACATTAAAGACAAGAACGAAGTCGTACTATTTTTTTTTCTATAACAGAGGAAAGTGAGTCGTGAATAGGATTCTATTGTAGAGGTATGTAAGGAATATGATAGCATTTTGTGAAAGTTGTCGAAGGATCTGAGTGGTAAGATGAGATTTACAGGGAGTTCGTTTTTGTAATCGATATTTGAACTGAGAGGGATTAACTGCTTTAGGAGTTAAGGAGAGTGGAATTGGTTGTATAAGGAATTCTTCTACTCTTATTGTGTGGGAAGGATGAGATTCCGGGTGAAGATCCTAGTAACTTTACGTCCAATAGATAAAATATGTCTTGGAATTTCAAATCATTGTCATCTTGTATTTCACTGCGTAAATATATAAATAATGATTATATTAATAAAAATGACTAATTTGGCTTGCTTTTCATATATTTGCTTGCTTTCGTATATTTTGTTAATAGTACCTGTTTTTTAAAATTAAAATTTTCGTTCTCATTTTAGGTAACAAATAATCACCAATTTCTTCATATGAGAAAAATATAAATTATGCCTTAAATAATTATTAAAGTAACTCTTAGGCATGCCCCTTCATCAATTTCTTTTATTGGTAACAGGAGGGAGAGATAAAAAATAGATCAGGAAGATCCGGGTTATTAATGTTTGGGGTATTTTTAGTATAATAAATCCATTGAAATATGGTCGTCGACTACTTCCAGTGCCTGATCTATCAGGAAAGTTTCCGAACATCGAGCCGGCATACGACTGATAAAATAGAAAAATATATTTTTCTACGGGCATACCCGAGAACCTCTATTTAAGAGTTAGGAATCCAGTGCATTAGCAACTGAACAATATACATACCTCTCTATTGTATAAAAAAGTTTTTAGTCATCACCGTATAATATACTATTGTTTTACAAATGATCACCGCGTAATATTCTATTTTACATACTAAATGGAAACACAAACTAAAACGCTGGAATAAAGACTTGAAATTTATATATGTTTTCCTGCTTTGCACTTTATTGAAAAAATAATACGATATGAACTACTGAATACATGTAAATTACAACTATAAAATTCGAACGGAGAGATGTACAATCAAATGAACAGATAAATAATTTTTAAAATGAGGGCTGTCCGCCGTTAGGCAGACTGGGGTAATCCCATCGCATAGAATAACAATGTAGTATATGAATTACTTGCATATATTTTAATAATGGCTTTACCCCTCCTTCCGTAAATATTTTCTTATATTCTCTTATATCTTTCAATTTAAATTCTCAGCGCATACCCACAATACACGCTCATGGCCTTCAGACTTATATGTAACTGCACATCGAACCGTAGCCTTTGATAGATTTTTCCTTATCCGTTCCTCTTCCCTATGGAATTCTATTCCCTCCTTTATTCGTAGTTCTAATACCCTTCCAATCTTCAAATCACGTATCTTCGACCACCTTCTGTCCGCCCAATTCCGGAAGAATAACAATTGAAAGTTTCTAATAAGGTTTATATATTCTCTGTATTTTATGTTTCAGAATTTCGTTCATACTTGTAAATATGTATATATTATTTTCAGTTCAATTATATTTGATTTTGATTTTTTTAAAAATTTATTATCAGAAGTGTTAGTCATCTTATGTTTTATGATATGACATAAGCTTTTATTCTATCTGTTCTATTCTTACTTTATATATTCTGTTGATTATTGTTGTTCATTTTTATCTTTTCAAATTCATTATTTTATTATATTTTAATTTCATTCTTATATTCTATTTTACTTTAAGGCTCTAAAGCTCAATTTTGACCCCTGTATATTATTCTAAGGGATCAATCCCAGAATAAATAAAGAATATTAGTATTATTAATGATGAAACAAATATATAACAAATTTAAAGTAGAACCTCATAAATAAAAATAAACTATTTAAATTCGCCGAACATCTATCTAAATGAGGTTCATATAAAAAAAAAACCTTTTAAAAAAGGTTAAATAATAATTACAAGTGAATTATAGTCTAAAGCTTAAATTGGATAGATAAAAATGTATTAATCTTTCTATATTCAAATACAGGGTGTCTCGTAAATACTCGGCATGGTTTGAAGAGGTGATTATAGACTACAAGAACAATAAAGAAGTTCATATAGACCGTGGTCTGATTTTTTACAGAAAAGGAGAACATTGATATTTTATGCTGTTATTTTTACTAAATTGGAAGCGATTAATATAAAGTTTTTTCAAGATGTTTTAAGTTCTAATTAGGCCTTCGTAAAGCAGATGAAATTACCTTTAAGAAATATGTTTTTCTAAACCAGATATGTCGTAAAGTGTCTTACGTGTGGACCATAAGTAAAACGTTTTTTTGAATTAATTTTTTATTGCAACTAACTTCTAAATGTTTTTCTCAGCCTCGTGTAGAGCTAAAGATAACCCATTTCTAGAAAAAAAAAATTATAAATTATTACAAATAATTGAAATCGAAGAATTTTTCGAGATTTGTATAGTATTTAGCTTCTGATTTGCATAAAAGTGTGATGTATTCAATATTTATTCTTAATAAAGTTATGTTTTTATTGAATCGGAAGCGGTAAATAAAAAATATTTGAGTAAGATAATTATATATTGTACCATAGTTAACGTTTCCTTTTATTTTCTTCAAAAATAAGAGCAATTAGCCCTTGTTAAAACATTTTGGTCTTTGAAGTGACTAAAAAGTGACAAATTTCATTTTTGTCAAATTCGAATTAATAGCGATTTTTGTTTTTTTAAATTTTTTTATCAACCTCCTGATGGACTAATGATTCCTATCTTTTAGGTAAACTTCCAAGTTTAATATAGTCCATATTAATTATCTTGAGGTGTGTTACTGTATAAGCTAAGAATCAGCCTCAAGTTTAGAAAAAATATTTCCACCAACATTAAAAATTTTTATTATTTATATCCATTTAAAAATTTCATAATTTTTTATGATTAATGTCGAAATCTAGACTATTCTCGAACGAACCCTCGACTTTATTTACACGAATTAAGGAAAATTTTAAATTAAAGATTATTAAATTTAGGTGTTGAATTTCTAAAAATTGATTATCTTTAGCCTAAGAGTAGTAAAAAAAAATAATAAATTATGTCTATTAAAACAAAAAGAATTTCCAATTGTGTCTGTTCTTCCGTTGCTATAGATTTATTTAAACCACACCATATTTCTTAAATTACATATGTATGTTGTAT
>NW_027105672.1:385174-418777 GCF_000696795.3 Halyomorpha halys | reverse complement strand
TCACGGTTTACAACTTTGTCAAACTTCGTAGGCCTTGACACTAAAATAAAATATTACTTTAAAAACATAATAATATAATATAACAATAATAATAATAAGAATTAGACAAATGATTTATTATAATGATTGTTTGAGAGTGGTTTATTTCATTATTAACACACACAATTTTTATCTAGATTATACTCTCAACTTTTATTTTCAGAAATTCTTCAACGTTTCGGCCCTCAGGCCATTTTCAAGGAGACTACCTTAAATATTGATGTCATATTCTTTAAAATATTTTCTGCAGGCTAATTTCCCATGTTATATATAACATTTTATATTTTAAATCTAAAGCTTTTTCAAATACCACCAAATCACATTTACCCTTCGACGTAAACCCATGACCTCTTCCCCTACAATATCCTTTAATAATACCCCACTTATTCCTGTGGAACAGATCCGTTACTTAGGACTACATCTCGACAAACGACTGACATGGAATCCTCATACAAGACTAAAAAGACAAGAAACTGCTCGTAGATTCCGACTATTGCAACATTTACTAGACAAACCATTACAAAAGACTGATCTACATGACTATTATAAGGCCTATCTGGACATACGGAGTTGAGCTTGGGGCTCCACTAAACCATCAAATTCCTCCAGAATCCAATCCTTACAGTCCAAAATCCTTCGTAAAATCCTTAATGCTCCTTAGTTTGTCACAAATCAAGTCATCCATCAGGACCTCAATATTTCATATGTTGCCGATTTGGCCAGAACCAGATACCGTTCCTTCCATAATAAACTTCTCAACCACCCAGATCCACTTGTTTCTAGCCTGGCTTCTCCTTCATTACCTAATAATCCTCCTAGGCGTCTGAAAAGAAGATGGCCTCGAGATCTTCTCCTCTAGAAATGTTATTGGAGTTCTATCAGTGGGTAGATTCTCCACATGTTTTTATCATGTCACTATGTCACCTACAGCAAATTTACTTGTTGTATATATGTGTATACAGTTGTAAATATTAATAAATAAATTATTAAAAAAGAAAAAAAAAAAAAGCTTTTTCACATAAATAATCTTCTCTTTTTCCACTTACAAACATCATTTATAACGGTTATAAAAGCTTTAGATTTAAAATATAAAAAGTTATATATTAGTTGGAGAATTTCAAAATTGTGTGTGTTAATAATGAAATAATAAGAATGTTCTTGGAAAAAAAAGAAGAGGGTTATTTGATGGCGACTTCAATACTCATTTTATTGTCAGAGTCCTCCTTATATCTATTATTATTTATTTATCACCCTACCCTGCCTATTAGACAATACGGGTATTCGCAACAGTGGGTACAACTCATTGCTGCATATGACAAACATTACATAGCTGTGCACACAGCCTGCTCTTGCTACAAAATAAATCTTGTTCTTCTACTGAGGCCTTGCTGGTGTAGCTTATTCTCTCCTACCCAGGGAGAAGTGAGTAGAACCCACAGCCTCCTTCCATCCATACACGAAGGTCTTGTAGTGCGGGTAGTTTTCTTTCTTCATCAGCTCAGGAAGATCGCTCTCAGTCAGAACATAGAGTCCTATTTCCTTCATCATCTTGGCTCTCAGTGCTTCATAGGCGGTACAGTCAAGTAGGACGTGCTCGGCGGTCTCAGGAACCTGACAAATTGGGCAATGTTTATGCCATGTACGGCGAGCTTAGCTCGAAAACCCCCATGCCCCGTGAGGAACTGTGAGATCCAGTAGTCGGGAGGACCCACGTTGATTCTAGGTGTGAACCAAAGGTAGGAAAGTACTTCCTTAGGGTGGCCCCTTTTAAGCAATCCACCTACCGTCGATTCCATTCTTGCAAGGTTTCTTCTCGAAGGATCCTCTTCCATCTATTAGGGCTTTCACCAATACTTATATCTAGGAATGATCTTATGAAAAACAAAAGAATAGTCAGATGTACAAAATCTAAATTCATGTTACTCTAACCTCATAACAACATAAAACATAATTAACAACACCAAATATAAATAGACAAAATACTAAACAGAAACGACTGACACACTACCTGCTAGATAGAACTATCATATTTTAGAAAAACCAAAACAAACCCACATTCACCTTTCTTCTTTTCACCCCAATTCAGTTCTGGCACAAACCTGGAGTTTTATCAGCAATGTAGAAAACACTGTAATAGACCATTGTAAATAATTTGTATAATTATTAATCCTAAATTATACTCTGTACACTGAAGTTTTTTAATATTTCTTTGAAGAAATTCTTTGTTTTGAAAAAATATTTTATTTATTGTAAGGCATAACAATGAAAACAATAAAATTGAAAACTTAACCTCAATTTAGTTGCCTTATTGACTGATCCTCAAGTTCCACAAATATATATGTGTAAATGATGTCAGTCAAATACTAGAACAGTTTATCGCATTACTCAATTTATCATGAAAACAGGCACGAACATGCCACTACTGATAAGAGGTTCTGACCTAGTAATGGCTGATAAGGATATAGTATCGCATTGTATTTTAAATTTAAATGTGACTGGCTTGTTTTTCATGCTAGAGAAATTTAAACGCAGATATTTTCAATTTATCGTATATCATGCTATTTCTTAACAAAATTTAAGTGTAGATCAATGTATTCGTATTATTAAATGCAATATACAGGGTGTCCAGTAAATGCTAAGCAAGGAGGAGATATTGTAGATTTCATGAGCTACAAAAATAGTTAATATAGACCAGAGTTGGGTAAAAAGTAATTAAAATCACAATTACTTTTCAATTTCTGTAATTTGTAATCGCAGAATAACAATTACAAGTAATCTTAATTGTAATTGCAATTACTTGGTTAGCTATTGTTTAGCTGAGCTAAAGTAATAGTAATTATAAATTATTTTCCTATGTAATTATTATTTTTTCTCTACGATCCAAAGAACTATAATAAAATTACAAATAATTGTAATTGTGATTACAAATACTTAACACTAAAACGGAAAAAAATCTGTTTTACAATGATTCCAATATATGAAAATGGTATCCAGTTTAAGATTGCGCGCGGGCGTATAAATTTATTAACGTGTCACGGTTAATTTATATGAAAATAAATATAAAATTGACAATTTAATCGCGCTCTCGCGGAACTATTCATTTTAACTTTAAGGATTTTCGCTCATAACATATATGTTCAAGTAAACTGAATTCACATATGAGTTAAATTACATGTAATTGTAACTGCAATTACTTTTACACAATTATAGAATTGTAATTGTAACTGCAATTACTTGTACAAAATTACATTAATTGTAATTTTGTCTTTCAACTACTTCATTGTAATTGTTCTATAAAACCACTAATTTTGGATGTTTTAGATCAGTTAACGGTTATCATAGTGTAATTATAGTGCAACCGAAACATTCAATTGAATATATAATTAAACTACTCATGCAATGATTCTGGTCCAACTTTGATACAGACAAAGGTTCGATTCTCTGCAGCATATGATAATCGATATTTTGTGTTCTTTTGTAGGAAGTAATGTTCTTACTTCCATTTACTGATATATGGTATATACAGTGTAGGGAAAGTAAGTTTTCTACGGAAATATAAGTTTTCCTTAGTCCAAATAACGAAGTATCGCAAAACAGTGTGTGTGTTTATGTAACTAAGGGGCTAACTTTTTCGTAAAAATTGATCAACCCTGAGCGCTACTTTACAGAATCGATTTTACACAATTATACGATTTTCTCATAAATGTCTCGGAGGATTTTGATTTAAATCCGTAAATCAAAGTAAAATTAAGTGTTCTTTAACATTATACAGGTGTTATCATCATTGAAATAGTCTAGCAGGGCTTAGTTCACAAATTTTTAAAACATCTTCCTCCAAAGTATGTTTAATTTTGTTTATTTGAAATAAATTACCAGTTTTCATTGTTAGAAATAATAAAAAATGGATAAATACAAGATATTAAAGAATTTGATAATTAACTACAGGAGAAGCAAGAATTTTTCACTATTGTCATAACAACCATGGAAACGCGGAAACAGTAATATTAATTTTTTTATTGGAAAAAGTAGTTAGTAGGAAGATATTCAGGGTGGCGGTCAATAGATGTGTCAAAATAAAAGAATAAAACTATTTATTGTAAACCAACGTTTCTACAATATATTACTCTAGTTCTGTATTTAGAATTCTATCACACCAGGCTGTTTCTATTAGGAATTAGTTTCTAGTTCACCAATATGTATATTTCTTAAATTATTTTTTTTTTTTCCCCTGCCAGTGAAACAGTATGATACCTGCAAATTCACCTTAATTGCCGCCATAATTGGAACCACCATATGAAAATTAAACTAACTCAAATCTACGCAAGGTTAGCAATGCTATATCCTATTCTAAATAGAAATTCCAAATTAAGACCAGAAACAACTGTTCTTATGGTTAAAACAGTTCTCAGGCCACTGCTCATGTACAGCTGAGAAGTCTGTGAAGCGGCATTCTTTACGAAAAGGACAATATTACAATATTATCAAAATAGTGTCCTACGAATCACAATGGATGCTCCTTAAGAAATAGCCAATTGTATAGGGAATTACGAATGGAGGCGATAGACGAAAACGGTTCATGAAGTTCAACTCCCAGTTGCCGACAGTTATAGCAGCAGTGACCTACAACCTGGGAAACCCAACCTCAACCCGAAGACTGAAGCCCAGGCTGCTGCAGGACATTCTTTTATAAATTCTATATTTATTAATTCTATTATTCACACTACTTCTATTTAACTTATTATTATTATTTTCTCTCATCTTTTTTTTTTCCATTATGGAGCAATTGTTTATTTTATTAGGTCTACAAATGTCGTTATTTTTTGTTGTTAATTTTACTTTTTTCTTTCATTAAGAAGTATTATTTCTATCTATTTGTTTTATCTTATTTTCTTTTGATTATAACATCGTATATAGAGATGCCTTTTGTACAACCGGATTATAATTAATTGTAAAAAAAAAAAAAAAAAAAAAAAAAAAAAATGTAACGGTTATATCAACCATATAAGGCACACCAGGCCGATCTGGGCCCTGTTTAATAATGAAAGCTAATAGTATTAGTTCATAGTACAAGTGTAGAAACTAGTGTGGTAATAATACTAATACTTATTTTTTCATGATAGGGGTGATTATTAGTGATATTACAGGAATTAAAAAATACTAAAGTAAAAGTTACTATTGTACAAGTCAGTGTAATTGAATTAAGATAAATTTATAAGACTAATAGTATTAGTTAGTACTATTATGAAACAGGGCCCTGGGCCCAGGTATTGAATAACTTTAAAAAAAAAATTTTCGTATTTTCTCTGTATATTTATTTTAATGTTTTCTCAATTCTTACAATGTTTGTAACTTGTTTTCATCTAGCCCTGCAAAGTGAGGCGAAACATTAGTTAACAATAAATAGTTTCCTTCTACTATTTTGATACCTTTATTAACCACTTGGACTATCTTCCAACAAATAATTTTTTTTTACCTATCCATTAGATATAAATATAGTAAGGAGAAATATTGTCGTCGTTATATAATAAAGAAGTCATCAAATTTCAAACAGGTGATGATTTCAACTCAAAGTAAGATAATGTTCTACGATGCATCATATGCTTATGTTTAAAATGACTTGTTACTTAGAAATTAAATTTTTATTGCCTCCGTTTTGGTGTATAAAGTGCATATTGTATAGTATGCTATTATTAGGCTTAGTATTAATGTGTAACCCATCTGGAAATGATGCGAGTGAAACGACCGATTCATTTGGGAAGCGAACGAAACGTCGTTTAGATGCTGCGGCGTAGAGGCGGTTTGGGTTCCCATGGGAATAACCTCACATCCTACCACACACAACATCGTTGCCACATGGCTTCAAGCGTCCTGGATAATTTAAATTCATGTAATGATAAGATTTATGTCCCAAGCTGGATTTTCATGAGGTTTTGTTTTTGATTTCTCAACCGCTTAATATTTTGATTCAGTTCTTTTGACCTAATGGTGTGTTTTGTAAAGATGACTGTACAAGAAACAAACGAATAAATTCAACTTGTAATAATTCAAAACGAAATACGTACAAATAGTGAGGATTGATTTTAATCTATTAATATTTTAATTCAATTATAAAACAAAAATAAAAAAGTTTTTTAAAATTGCTTATAATTTTTTTTTTTTTTTATATTTATTTATTGCTATTTACAACTGTACATTATAATACATTTAGTAAATCTGATCTAAGTTAAATTGGAATGTTACAGGCGTGTAAAGAATCTACCCATTGGCAGCACTCTAATGACATTTTACATTAGCTGGTCTCGTGGCCATCTTCTTTTCAGGCACCTCGGAGGATTGTCAGGAATGGAAGAGGATGCAAGATTAGAAACTAGGGGGTCTGAGTGGTTAGAGAGTTTATAATGGAAGGATTGATATCTGGTTCGGGCCAGATCGGTTACATAGGGAACATTAAGGTCTTTATGTATGATTTTATTTGTGACAATGTAAGGCTTATAAAATTTAGAGTGAGAAAGGTGGAATAAGGATGATGTTAAACTATAAACTAATGAAAAACCTTCGCAAGCTTCTTCTAAGCATTTCCTGTGTCATTGACGTTAAAAAAATTTATGGCAACTTTATTTTGTTTACGATGAGGTGTAGATAGTTGACCGTAGATTACTGATTGGAGAAGATGTTCGGGGGGTGCGGACAGCAAAAAACAACATAAATAAACAAAAAAATATTTATTTATGCCGACGTTTCGACGTGAATTTCAGGTCTTCATCAGGGCTATACAACAAAAGAGAAAACAACAACATTTAGAGAAACATAAAACTGAAAAGAAATAGTATAAAAAAAAATTTGGAATTATACAAATACATTTTTTTGTTTACACTGAATTATACGTGATTTATAATACGTAATAAATTTTTTTATAAAATTGCGAGATGCTTCTATAAAAATTTTAAGTAAATAGTAATTTTTCAAAAATGTATTCCGATTGAAAGCATCTCTTTTCTTTATTTGAATCCAGATAAGGTGAATTCCAGGATTTATATAGTCAACAGGATATTGATAATTTATTTCTGTAGAGTAAGGATATAAAAAAAAAACGTATCAAGTCCGTCGAGGCTAGCAAAATTAAGAGAATAATAATCAATATATATCAATATCAATAACCAATAACAAAAATTTTGAAACTTCCAGAAAAATGTATCGACCGAATTTCTTTTTATACTTACCTCTTTCACTATATAGTTTTTTCAAATTTCAATTTAAGCTTCTAGTTAAAAAATTGCAAAACCGAGTAATCTTAAGAATTATTTAAGTGGAGTGTAACCCACGTTTTACATTATTTCTAATCATAGGATTAGTTATATATTAGTCAGAGCATTTATTCCTACTATTTTTCAATAAATTAAAATTTAAAAGTTTTTATTGTTGATTTTAATTCAATTTTCAATCTGTTTTTTTTTTTATTCTGTGTTGTACATAAAATTCCCTCATACCTCTTCAAGCTGTTTTATTTAAGTTATGATGAGTCGTGCAAGTAACAATAATCCAATAATGTTCCGATATGAAAACGATTTCCTTGATTTATCATCATATAATCTTAATGCTCATTTAATGGTACAGTGAGATAGTTATTCAGGTCGACCGATAAAAAAAAAATAAAAATAAATAAATAATAAAAAAAATAAATAAATAAAATCATGTCTTTCAAATGACACCCATCCAATTGACCACCTACTTTATTGACGTTTAACGACATTATGAACCTTGTTGCTAGAATTCAGGGGTTATCAATTTTAGAATTCACCGTTAGAGAATGGAAAAAATAAAACCTTAGCTTAAGAATACCTGTGAATGGAATCTTCTTACTACAGATAAAGACTATGAGTTGTCAGAAAACACCAGCATTGGTCTGAGGAGGAATTGAAACACTAACAAGACGAGAGTTGCCCTTTAAAGGCCAGATGGCCTTAAAAGAATGTGAAGACTTGTGTTGTCAGTCCTGCGTGTCAAAAACTGTGGCAATGTAGTACGTGAGCCCAATTCAGCTCATGAAACATACATTTGCAAAAAATTTGTTTCTACAAAATTATGAATAATGATTTATTTATTTATATATATTTTACGATGATTTATATATATAAACGGCGAATCCTAGTAAAAAAATGATTTAGCAAATTAATGAGTATTATAATTCGGTAAGTAACAAAATTATATTTTAAGTTTCACAAAAAACAGATATAGTACTACAAATAATTTCACACTTAATACGGAAATTCGTTTCTGGTGGTCCCATAATTCTCACTAAACTAAGTAGCCAAATTTTACCTATACCTGTTAAACAGTGGATCCTAACCAAAAATTGGAAAATCTGTAGTTCATAAGGAACCAAAAATAACAAAAAAATATATAGGATTAAAAATGATTTTTTATAAAAAACTGATAATTGAAAATATATTTCCAAGCCAATTTTATTTAGATTGCTATTCTGTAATTTAGAATTATCAAATTCAAATAGTTTTTTACTTTCACTTACCGATGAAAGTACTGTGAACATGAAAAATTTCGAATTCTAGTTTTCAACAGAAATACTCATTTTGAGGTCCCCAGAGTCCAAATAACCAAATATCGCAAAACCTCTGTGTGTCTGTAAACAGCTTGTGTCAAAAAAACGAAAATTGAATGGGAATCCATAAAAATATATTATTTTTGATAGAGTTTAAAATACATCTAGTATATAAAACTTAAATGCACTGCCATACCATTCATCCGATTGTGATGGAGCTTAAGGCAGGATTTTACCTGGAAGGTTATAGGCTGTTCCATTTTTTCGGTATAAAATAATGTTATTAACTAAATTAAGAATTTTTGGTGCTTAGCTCAGAAACTATACATTTTTTAAAAATTTTTTTTTTATTGTTATTGTATGATTGGCATATTTGTATGATTAGTCTCTTCCTGAAGAATAAGAAAAAAATGTTACTGATTCTATTAATTTTTTTTTTTAATTCACTAAAAATTTTAAAAAAAATAATCCTCACTATGTAGAGAAGGATAAAAAAAAATATTTTTATGAAAAAGCAAATCGAGCTTACATTTTTCAAAAAATTAAAAATTAGATATTTTTCTCCTTAGTTCATTTTAGAGGATTTTTTTTTCTTCTTGTGACCATTGTTCATATAATATTTCATAACTCCTATATATTTTATCCAATTCCTACCTTAATACAGTTGTTGGAGAGCCGAATGTCTAATGTTTTAACCTATATGGTCAAAATATATAAATTTAGTCGTTTTGAAGTTATTTCTATTTTTTTTTTACCATATATTTTGATTATATAATGTTATTTACCGCTAAAAATGAATAGAAATATTTAAATATATTAATTTATGATAATATTTGAGTTGTATTCAATTAGCCTATCAACATCCCTAATTTGAAGCATTGACGGGTCTGCTAGTTTTTAGTAAAATTAATGTGTTTCGAATAAGTCCTGTATTAAATATCACAACTATAAATTATGGGGAGTATTATAAATTTGTATCTTTCATGTAGAGGGATTAATTAAAGAATTATATTTATGATGAACATAAAAGATAGTAAAATTATCGAAAAAAAATGACATAAAGGACTTATCAGAATACGTTCATGAGATAAAAAAAAATAGGAGACATTTATCTGCGCAATATATTTATCTGGCCTAGTATTAATTTGATAAGACGAATATTGTTTAGTACTGGAGACTGGGCCATTGGGATGACCGATTGACACCGATAACAACTGCCGCCTTTGATTAACAATGGATCTCTTCTAACTAATCGCCCAACAAATGATTCAACACAAGGAGTGATAATGTCCTCCATTAGAGGAGAGTTATGGGACCCATTCCTCTAGGAGTTAGTTATCATTTCTTCTTTCCTTTTCCCTCAGATAAAAGACACAGCCGCTTTATTCCGTGACAGTAACATTTATGACAAGACGAATGTCCCCTTTTAAAATATGTCATTATCATACCGTAGTCCTAGAGGAGATAGATGGGTGCATTTCTTCCGAAAGGACGTCCTGCTTAATGGTTGACCAGTACTGTCCATGGTGGTTCGTCCATTGGTTGGATGAATAGCTCATAGGCACTGTGCTACGAATGCCAGGGTGACCTATGATAATCCACCCATTCTTACCAAATCACCTCCTTACTCAAACGTTCGTCTAGTAACTGGACTTCATTACAAAATACTGCACATCACACCTTATTTGTATTTTAATCTTTTCTAATCTTTAGAATTTTTTTTCTATTTTACGGTGTGAGGAAGATTTCCTCTGCAGCTGATAGTACAAGAGCCAGGAAGAAAAAAAGGCAGTTACCACACCCCAATTTTTGATTACTTTATTGAAAACTATGTATAATTAATAGTAAAAATTGATGAGTCTGCCAAGTTTAGGTAGGGGGAATAAAAAATGGTGGCTGTTTCAAAATCTTAAAAAACACTAATTTTTCATTCGGAGCTCTATATCTTAAAAACTACAAACAACACTAGAAAACCTAAGAGAAATTTATTTAAAGAAGAGTAAATTTGCTGAAATATTAGCCCTAAAAGAGCTATTTACGTCCAATAGTTCTTGAGATATAGCTTTTTAAAAAACAAAATTTATTAAAAATCTACTGAAAGATTAGTAGTTAGTTAATTTATTTTGAGAAATCTATATCTTAGGAACTATGTGAGTACAGATGTCTATTAGCACTCCAATTAAAGATAGTTTAATGGGCTATAAAATAGTTTATGACGTTTGTCGTCGTAGGAGTAGTAGTTTTCATAATATATGCTAAAATAAATTGATTTATAGTTGTTCGGACAATAAGTTTGATGTATGAAAAACTTCATTTCAGAAACCATTTGACATACAGATGTCTGCCAGCGCTCAAATTAAAGCTAGTTAAATTTACTATAAAATAGTTAATAATGTTTATCTTTGTAGGACTAGTAGTTTTTATGATATTTGACAAAATAAACTCACAAAATGTTAATTTCTAGTTGTCCATATAAAATGTTGGATTTTTGAAAAAATATATCTCTAGACCCATAAGTCGCACATATTTCTGCCAAAACTCAAAATAAAGGAAATTCACATATGAATATAAATTTGGCAAATCAAAATTTGTCCGAACAACTATAAATCAATTTAGTAGCTGGTAAACAAATTTCATGAAAACTATTACTCCTACGAAGATAAACATCATTAATTACTTTATAGCTCATTAAACTAGCTTTAGTGTGAGTGCTAATAGATATCTGTTCGTCAAACGGTTTTTCAGATATAGATTTTTCAAAATAAATTCACTAACTACCGATCTTTCAGTACGTCCCATACAACATTTTTATGAAATGTTGCTTTTTAAAAATCTATATCTCGAGAACTATTTAACGTAAATAACTCTTTTAGGGCTCATATTTTAGCAAATTTGCTCATCTTTAAACGACGTTCTCTTAGGTTTTCTCGTGTTGTTCCTACTTTTTAAGATATAGAGCTCCAAATGAAAAATTAGTTTTTTTTATTGCTTAGAAACAGCCGCCATTTTTTATTCTCCCTACCAATATTTGGCAGACTCATCAATTTTGACTAATAATTAAGTTAGTTTTCATCAATGTAATCAAAAATTGGGGTGAGATAACTGCTTTTTTTCTCCTCTTGGGCTCTTGTACTATGACGCATAGAACAGGCAACACCAAAAGATGCGAGGTGCGGTGACGCAGGGAAATAGATGCATTGAAAGGCGCGCAGGGTGAGCGAAAGTTAGAAGGTAGTTCAATCGCAATTTCAGTTGTCTATTTTATGTAATATAATGTAAATTATATTACATTAAACAAGTTTTTTATGATTTCCTCTAATATTTCCATTCCATCTTAAATGTAGTTAATAGCTAGAATAATCCAGTAGACTGTTAGGACACAACAATATCCCTATGATTTTCATGAAATTCTTCGTAAAAAGTGAAATGTGCAAAAGAAATAAAATGTAAAGGGAATGACAGGAAGATCAATTTTTGGATTGGTAGTCGTTGCAGTAATAAAATGAATATGGGGATTTGGTGCAACGTTTAATATATTGTGTTAATTCTACTCTTCTTATTCATTTTACTTCGGTCATTTTATATTAGTTTATTTATTACATAAACTAATAAATAAATGATTTGTAGCTGTGTATTTTAAATATCTTGACTTGACATTGTGGAGAGTGGGTAGGATCTTTGAGTAAGGCATTGTGAAGCTCCAAGAACCTGGGTTCGAATCCGGCTGTAACAGATAATTATTTGTTATGTTACTGTAGCCTTGAGTTAACCTTGTGAGTTTAGGTAGCCCCTGGGGTTCACCCAGCCTTATTAAGTGGACGCCTTTAATTGGGGAAAAATATGTTGGTTGAGCATAATTATGAATAAATCACTTCCTTTTACAACCGTTTTTCAAGAAACAGGACATACTTATTATGAACTCATGATCCATTATGGGTTGTAGTTGTACAGATTTGCATTTTAACTTGACATTGTGGAATTGATTAAATAGTTCACAAAAACACTCTATATAATAATTGAACAAATCAAATGACAAAATATTAAATTAATGACCCCTATGTCAAAACATTTTATAAATAGTAGCATCTTTGTCCTGAACCGCCCCTGAAATCTTTCTTTTTTATAAATGTATTTATTGATATTTACAAATATATAAAACAAGTAAATTTGATGTTAGTTATACAATGGCATGACAGACATGTGGAGAATCTATCTACTGATAGAACTCCAATAAAATCTCTAGAGGAGACTATCTCAAGGCATCTTCTTTTCAGACGCCCAGGAGCGTTGATGAAGGAGAAGGTTAGGAACAAGGGGGTTGGGTGATTAGGACGTTTATCATGAAAAGATTGGTATCTAGTTCTGACCAAGTTGGCAATGTATGGAACATTGAATCCCTGATGGATGACTTGGTTTGTTACTGAGTAAAGAGCATTAAAGATTTTACGAAGGACTTTGGATTGGATACGAGAGGAATTTGATGATTTAGTGCAATTTATAGTTATACAATAGTTTTTTTTTGTAATTAGTTGGAAGTTTAGATAGCTTTTCTAGTAAGTGTTGTAACTGTCGGAATCGACAAGCAATTTTATGGCTTTCCAGTCTTGTATGAGGATTGCAACCAAGTTAGTCGTTTGTCCTAGGTAACCGGATCTGTTCGACAAGAATAAGTGGGGTATTAATAAAGGATACTGTGGGGCAGGAATTTGGTAAAGGTTAAGGGTAAAGGTGATTTGGTGGGATTTATTAGAATTTATTTTAATCCTCTAGTTTTTACACCATTTTTAGAGGGCGGTGGAGATTGGAGGGTTTGTGAAATCAGTGTAGGAAAATGTGCGTGATGTCTAATGAGCTCATTAAAAAAGTCTTTTCTCATGCAAGAAGTTTTATTTAAATTTAAGTTCAGAAATTAATTTAGAATTTAAGCGATGATAATTATTAACTGGCAGTTTTAACTGTAAATCAACGGTCGGAATTTGAAAGCCTACTTATTGGTTTAATAAATTTAAGTTATTTTTACATACTTTTAAAATATTTAGTAAGTCAATTCTAAATTACTTTGTAAAAAAAGTCATTGACTCTTCTACAGCTCCTTCAATCTGAGAGTTAAAATATTTCCTGAAAAAACTTTTAAATTAATGACATTAATTTCTCGTACAACATTATTCCATCTGTCTTATATTAAATTTTATTTATACTAGGTTTAAAAATAGTTTTTCTCTTTTATTACATTTATATATTATAATTACTTTTTATTAATTTTACTTATTTAGTTTTGAATTTAAAACAACAAATGCTTTGTATACATTCTATGACTAATTAAAAATTGCGGTTGTTCGTTTCTATTGGTTTTTACAAACTAATAATAAAAATATATATTTTCTAAGTGGGAATGTTCTCACATAAAGTCATACTAAATTTAAAGGTACTCAGTTTTTTATTATGATTAAAAAGTAAAAAAATAAATATGTGGCATATTCTTGAATTGCATACAGGATACTACAAACCTCTTAGCCTTAAAGCTTCTTTGTAGCTTAAAGAAAAAATATTTTTTTAATTATCTAAAATGTTACATTTGTCTAAAAGTTAAAATTATATTATTTTTAAGATGTATATAAACAATTAATTTTTTTAAAAAAAACTATTTCCTTAAAAAAATGATGATTATGTATCATATTGAAGAAAACTAAAAAAAGAAATATTAGACTGGGTAATTTTTTAATTCTATGATTCCCAATAATTAATTTTGATTCACCAAATGGCCTGTAGTTTCTCTCAACTTCACATAATTATCCATTATATTACGATTAAAATTAGCTTATATGTGTGTGTGTGTTTAGTTATAGATATTATTTATTTGATATAACTAGATCCTTATTTTTATCGTATTCTTGTATTATTTTGTCCACCTATTACATATATTACTTTATGTAGTATAATATTATATTTTATATTGTATTTTTCTTTTAATCAGGTTCACTCCATACTTAATATGTATTCATTAGCTCATTATTGTTAATTCACTAATTGTAAATTTGCACCATTATTATTCACATCATAATTTCTTTTAATAATTTTTATTATTATTATTTAGTATTTATTAATTAAATTATTAGTTTTATTACAAGAGATTAATTCATATTGTACTGATCTAACTTATAAATCGAAGTAACTTCCACAATGCCCTAATAGTTCAATTAGTTGTAACTAATATATATATTATAGCACCGACCAATAGATGTCATCTGGTCAGACCATATTTGACGTAATTTTCTAAATGAATAAATAAAAACTGAAAATAAAATAAATAATTATTGTTATTTCTTTATTATTATTTTTTTTTTTACCTAGAGAATATGTACGTGATATTCAGATACGTGTAATTTAATTTCATACATAGGTGTTTCGGTGCATCAAAATCGGCCATCTCCTGATAATTGAGTAGACTTTGTGCAGTTGAATTTACCTCACACTGTTTTTTTATTTGGGACTACCTTCCAGCAGGAAATAGAAGTCATCTGGAGGAGAAACTGAAGAGCACACGTGTAGAAGGAGCCAGATTAGACTGGACTAATAGCTTGGAGGGTGGCAGATGCCAAGTTTCTTCCAGAGCTAGGCGCAGCTGCTCTGAGGAATCTGTGCCTACGGCCAATCTTAAGTGAGAAATGCTTTATTTTTTACAAGCTTGAGCATCACTGCTTGTAAAAAATATCATATACTTACATCATATTATACAGCATGCTTACCAATCGATTATTGAATAGTGTTAATTCAATTTTTAATTTATTTTTGTTGTTTTTTTTTTTATTTAAAAATTTAAATTTTTATCATATTTTTTTAATTATTTTTCAACTTTTTATTTTTAAACAACTTTTTTCTTTTCATACACAGAAACATTGTTTATAAATTAGATTTTTTAAATTTTGATTCATAAACAAGAACCTTTTCAACATAATCCTATTAGTCTAGTCTATCTTCAACATTAATATTTTGTATGGAAAAAATGGGAAGAACCTCTTATCGATAAATAAAGTATGGAGAAAATGACTTCTTTTCAGAGAATGATGTGTTTGTTATACATTAGGAGAAGATCTTCGAGGGTGTGGTCAGTAAAAAATACCAAAATAAGCAATAACTTATTTATTTTTACCTAGGTTTCGATCTGAATTTCAGGCCTTCATCGGGGCTGAAAAAAACAAAAAAGTGATAAAAACCATCACTCAGAGAAACATAAAAATATAGGAAAAAAATAATAAACAAGTTTGGAAATATACATTACAATGAATTGCGTATATATTAGTTGATTAATAACAATAGAAGTAGATAGTAGTTGATAGATAACAATAGAAGATGAAATATAATTTTGTAGAAGTAAGAATTATACAAAATAAATGATGAAAAAAAAATATGAAAGTGTTCAAGAAATAAACATAACGAAAGGTGCGGAAGAAAATGTAAATGATGAGTAAATGGCATTAACATTTTAAGATATGTACATGACATCAAAAACAATTTTAATCAACATAATGAAATGTATGAAAGAAAATGATATATATATGATAAAATAAGCAAGAAAGAAAAAAAGTGTTACATTGGATAAAAAGTTTACAATAATATAGATGAGTGAAACAAATTTTTTACTCGTGTTAAAAAAAAATACGTCAAATCGATCGGAAACAGTAATCGTAGTATGAGTAACCATGAAGTCCAAAATTATGTAATAACTAGCGTGAAATAAAAAAAAAAAAAATATGAAAACGAAAGGTCAGAAAAATTGTAGAAATATATAGTGAGCTAAATAAATGACTGACGATGAAGATGAGAAAATAGAAATGACCTGTACACTGTACTACAACTATAGAAAATAACATAAGACGAAATGAACGTAGAAAAAGGCGGAGAGTCAGTAATATAGTAAGTTGTAGAAAAAAAAATGGTGTTTTAAGAAATTGATTGTTTGGGAACATGGTAGGGATGGCTTGTGTTTGTCAATTTTATGATTAACAGAAGACTCTAATTGTATATATATGCTTCCGTATCCGAGTTGTTTGTCATGGTTAGGGACGGGGGCTAGAATAGAAGTATTGTCGAAATCAAATGAGTGGTTTAATGATAAGGAATGTTCGGACAGTTTGGAAATGGTAAAGGTACAGGAAGTGACAGAATATTTGTGTTGGGTCATGCGGTCTTTAAGTTGGTTCTAGTTTCACCAATCTAAGATGATTTGCAATCAGGAGTGGAACAAGATATGCGGCATACAACATTGGAATGGTATTGAAGAGGAATAGAATCTTTAAGATGAAAGATGATACAAGAAAGTTGTTTGTGGGATCTGAAGGAAAGACAGAGGTTAGGGATTGAGAAACGTTAGTACTTATGGTTGTTATAAGAAAGAAAGGGGATGTAAAGTTATGATCTGTATAAGGGGATGATAAGAGATTGAGGATAATTTGGTGAAGAGGATATACGATTTTTATAATTGTAAATAAGTTTGTCAATGTTTTTGGGAAGGAAGTTATCGTTTAAAAGGTTTTGTTTAATACGGAGAGAGTTGATATCATGGAAATTGGAATCGGATAGAGAAAAACAGCGATAAATAAGATTTTTAGTTACGTTGTGTTTATGATGGTAAGGATGTTGGGATTGATAGTTTAAAAGTCTGCCAGAGTAAGTCGGTTTTTGTACCATTATGTGGATATGGTATTGTTAAGGTTTCTGATGATGAGTAGGTCGAGAAATGGTAGAGAATTGTTGATTTCAAATTCTACAGTAAAACGTAAGCGAGGATGGTGGGTTTTGAACGTGGATAGGATATCGGTAATTTTAACCGGATTTAGGATTAAAAGGAGGTCGTTAGCTAATTATTTAATGAAGATGATGTCATTTGGGAAATTAAGTAATTACGAAGTCAAGAAGATCATTGAGAACAAATACGACCATCTTCATCTTTTCCTATTATTAATCTACGATCAATTATGAACACCTTATTATTTATTATACACTTCTTACAATTAATAATATTTAAGTTCTAGGTTACTTTTATTAATCTATATATTTATTTATTAAAACTTAATAAATCAATTGTTTTTTTTTTAAAATTATCATTGTAACAAAAAGGAAAATAACTTTTTTTCTGCTCACATTATTTAATTTTATTTTTCATTACGCAAAAAAAAAAAAAAATTAATCGATCAGCCTAATTTAATCAGCCTAAATTGTGATATCGGGAGGGTGGGAGTATGGAAGTTTTATTGAGTCCCGATCCTCCTTCACATCTGCTTTGGAATTCCTTTTGGGATAGCTAATGGACTATGACCTATATCGCATTCCTTGTTCTTTACCCACTCTTTCTCTTTTCAGAATTAAAATGAAAATAAATTCTATCATATGTGATGTTATCTCTGAAATCAATCAAAATCCTTAGTAATAATTTGTTTGGTTGCATTTTTTATTATTTTTAAAATTTTTTTTTTTTATATACCTAGTTATGGTTATGCGTATAAGTAATTTGAGGATCTTGTAGTCCAATTAATGATGTACAACTATATTTTCGCAAAGTTGTTCTCATATTCATGTTCTATCGAAAGTATACTAGTATGAAAGAACCTCAAGCATATATATATGCTAGTATAAATTTTGGGCAGTGTTAACCATGGATATAGATAATGACTACTGAAAGTGGATTGTAATAATGTAGATCAACTTTCACTAGTGCAAGTTAACTCTACTTAGCTAACCGTGTTACGGTGTTGTGATTACTTTCCCAGGCAGGCCATGTTCTGTCTAATAGTGATTATGTTTACAGAAATCCTGATATTTTAATAAATTTATTAGAAATATAAAAATTAGACCTACCGTACTGTATTTTTGCTGTTGCGGGTTGAAACCTGCACCATAAAATATAGTATAATTAATTAATTAATTAATTATTTATAGAATTGTTTGTACCCAATTAAATGGAAAGCAATAACAAATAATTAGTTGGTTGAGCTTTATATATGTAAGTAATTGTTTGTAAATAAAGTTGTAGCCCGGAAGAATGTTTAATTAAACGAAAAGTTTACGGTCTACGAATTCGACTTCAAATACTCGAAGCATTTATAACAGAACCAAGAATAACCAGAATATGTCAGGGTGCTTAACAAATCGTCCGTGACTGAACATCATTAAACTCATCGTAGAAATGGTAGGAAACTAATTATAATAATTTCGTTTTAAAGATTACAGAATAAATTTTTAAGCAAAAAACTTCTAAAAAAAGGAAATGGTTATTTGGTTATAACTTATTTCTTTTTTATCTATTAAAGCTCGTGGAATATATGAAAAACAACGAGGAAAATACAGCAGCCAAAAACTGAAAGACATCTGGAGGTACTAGAAAAAATAAAGTGTTGTGGGCTATGTTCATATCATGTCGTCTGACACAAAAGAAATAATATAAAAATAAATAGAATAAACAGATATTGGTTTCGTTCAACCACAAATGGAATATCTTGTATATGTCTACCTATTATTTTTTTTTATATTTGGCTTTTTACGTAGCTATATTTTATATATTTTTTCGCATGGTACAATATTTGCTTAGATCAAAACAGTACTCAAATAAAGATTGAGATATTTAGTTAATCTTAATTAATCAGCATTTATAAATTCCTTGGGACCTTAACGGTTCTCTATGATGGTTTATTTAGCTCATGCATCTTGGTTTATTGGATCCAAATAAATCTTAAACTAAAAAAAGTCTATATTTTTTGGGTTGTACTGTTTTGTTGTAGTGTGTATATGGGTTGATTTTATTTATTTATTTATTTTTTTTCCATTTTATTATTCAAGGCTCACACTGAACCATAAACGAAACATGATCTGTATGAAGATATCAAACAATTAAAAAATTATAAAACTAAGAAATGATGCCTTGTTTTTTTGTTTGTTTTTTTAGGAAAGGGGTTAAATTTTAGTTTAATAAATCACAAAATTAAAATATAGTCACGAAATAATTAATAATGAAAAGATTGGAGAAAAATAGTTAGATGCATTGATAATGAGCAATCGTTTGCTTGAAATGTTCTTAAAAATAAACTAGTGTTTACATCCCTCGAAAATATTATTCCAGATTTTTTAAAGGAATTGGTTAAATCCTTATACTACTAATTTTAAAATGATGGTTAACTTTAGACCACAGAATTTTTATAATTGAATCCTTAGTTGTAGGGAATTTCTTGTTTTATCAAATCTGACTCATCTACGTGTTCTCTAAATAACCTTTTAATTTAAGGTATATATAATAAATATTATTAGTTAATTACCTAATTTTATTCTCCATAGGTGTGTCACAAGCTATTAGTTAATGATTATATATAATAGTAATTTTATGGAAAGTTCTGCAAATATACTAGCTTTTAATAGTCACTCCTTTCATTGTACCTGAGGTTTTTTTTTTTTTGGAAATTACTACTTTTTGAAATAGGAGATCGCTGAGATAATAAACAGATGGTAGCTGAAAATATTGAATCAATCTTACAATGAGTATCTACTGAGTCATTCTACGTCAATTTACAGGAACAAAAACGTTTGCCCCATAATTTATAGTTTTTTGCATTTATCTCTTTTTTTGTATGTGTTATTTGATGTTATCCCAAGCCTCAGAAATCTAGCCTTTATCCCGTAGTGATACATTTAATATTTTTATCAAAAACTATTCCACACATCATGAAATTTTGCATGAAGTTTGTAGTACACCTAAAAATAGAGAAAAAATGTAAAAAATATTAAAATTTTAATTTTGAGAAAAATCACAGCTTGACAAAATGACAGCATCCTGTCAGCTTTGTTTTAATATAGTCCTTAATATGAAAGCTAGTGGATAAATCAAAACATAGATAGGTTTTTGAAATGTTTAATTATTATAGAGGATAGAAAAATATCTGCTAAGATTGGAAAGATTATGAGTACTTAAGTTAAACAAAATATTTTTGCTTATCACTTAAGTCCAAAAAATCAACCATATCGGTTTTATATTAAGAAAAAATAAAAAATAAATCAACGCATTCTTCAGATATCTTAACAGCTGTTTTATGGGATACCCATCTGCATACTTATTTTTGAATAGCAGAATTCTTTTTGAAAAGGCTCAAGAATTGAGGATAATTGTTTAATCTAAGTATCAATATATATATTTGGGGGATTTAGACAGGTTAATAAGAGAATTTTTCACATTGTTTTCAACTGTAACACACTAACTTCTGGCAATAATTCATGATGATATCTGAAATAATTTTCTCTATTATTTATAATATTGATACTTTATAAAGATAATTATAAAGGCATCAGTGCACCTTAGAAGTTAGTATTCAGAGGCTTCAAATAGTACCAAATTAAAATATCTAAATAAATAAGTATTAATATGGTTAAAAAAATCCTCTTAGTTTATATAAATTTTTTATTTTTTTTATTTTTAAATGAATTGATAGATTTATTTATTGATAGATATTACAATCTGCCACACAGTTGTGGGCAATAGGTAATAGTGATGAATGATCTCATACATACTAAAATAAAAAAAAATAAAATAAATAAATAAAAAATAAAATAAAATAAAAAAACAAAACAAAAAAACTTAAAATATATACAAACAAAAGAATAGACAAGATGAACATAATCAAACTATCTATATAAATTTAACAGTAATTTGTATTTTTTTAAATAAATACACAATTATTTTATATATTTTAGACATAAAGCCCACACAAAAAAAAAATTAACCTTGTAAAAAAAGCTGGGAAAATAATTGTAACAAATACTTCCGTGAGTTCTGTGCATGAAAATAGATTTTTGTATTGTGGCTCAGGCGAATGAGAAAAATAGCCAACGGCAAGAGCTGAAATATTATATTATATCAAAATTATTGATAAAAATATTATTTTAAAAATAGAAATAAATGTTAATAAAAGTAATATCGGTATAGTAACAATCAATTATGCCAAGTCTCATCTAAATCTGTGGGATTGGGTTCCATGATCTGTAAGATTTGACATGAAATGACTCTACTGTTATTATTTACTGTGTACAGTAGACAGCAAGCCGCTTGGTAGGGACTAGATCAGCTTATCGTAGCCATATCAACGTGGCATACTCTATCAGTTGTCTTCCGTACCTCCTTGGGGGCCGGTTTTGTGCCCATTACTGATTGTGAGGCAAAGTCAAGGCCATATATTCGTAATTTATTTACTTTTCTCTTTTCGACGTATTATGAGACAAGGGGATTGATGTCCGCTAAGTTAATGTCAAGTAATGTCCGTTAGGAACATCTGAAGAAACTTCTTTTTTCATTCCTAATCCCTACTAGGTGTTTCAAAATGAAAATGAGTCAGTACTAATCCCTGTGATCCTAGGTCTCTTCACTTTTTCCTAAAAAATACTCACACACCCAAAATAAGCTCCTTACACTCAATTAAACAAAATTACTGTTAATTAGGTACGTAGTTAATCGTGCCTTCTAGTATTATTCACGATTATAAAATAACGCCAGAAACAGTCGCTACATACCGATAAATCATGAAATACCTGACTGATACCAACGGGAATTTTCTAACCAATCATCATCGGTAGGAGCGTTCTGTAAGAGCAGTGATCATAAACCTCTCAACACCAACTGATACCGTCGATGGAGAATTAAAGCCTTTAGGTTTTAACGTACGTAAAATTACTAGCATCATGTCGACGAGTACAGATATTCAATCGCCTTATACAAAAATCACTTCAATTATATTTAGCGAGTGCAGACTTGTTGGTCATCTAAACTCTGTTGTTGGACCTGTTCTTCTTCGAGACAAATATTCCGTGCAATACTTTTTTTTTCGTCTTTTATCTATTGAAATTCAAAACGGTAGTTAAGCTAAAAAGACAAGTCAATGTGATTAAGAAGTAATGATATATAAGTAACCACCCATTGCTGGCAATGTAATAACATTTCTACATAAGAGTCAAAGTCATATTTTTTTTAGATGGCTCGGAGGATAATGAGGAATAGAAGAGGAAGCTTAGGAACTAGTGGGTTTGGTAAGTTAGGGTTTATTTTGGAAGGATTGATATCTGGATCGGGCTATGTTTGGAACATTGGAACATATGAGACATTAAGGTCTTTATAAATGATTTTTTTCGAGACGAAGTATGGAGGAATGAGGATTCTACGGAGGATATTAGATTTTAAGGATTGGATAGAAGAGGAATTCAATGGGTTTTAGTGGATCTCTTAAGCTCAACTTCGTAAGCCCCTTATTATAGTGAAATAAATCAGTCTTTTGCAATTTATTGGAATATGGAACAATTTGTCTTGTGTGTTGTAACAGTCGAAATTGACGTGCAGTTTCCTGTATATTTAGTCTTGTATTAGGATTCCAAGTTAATCATTTAAACAGATTTAGTCCAAGTAAGCGGATGTGTTCGACAGAATTAAATGGAATATTGGTGGAAACTGTAGGACTGTCTATGCACGGATTACTTAATCCTAAAAACCTTGATGACATGTTTTTTTTTTCACTTGGCCAATTGATTCCTTCCTAACTACTGTTCGATACCCAGAGCTACTCAGCGGCGAATCATCTTCAACCATTCGTGAGATCATCCGCATGTCATCGCTGCCACTCAAGTATACAAATACCACTGTTTTGCATGGGTGAAATAAACCATGCTTTATAACATGCGTCAATGTCCAACCAGTTCCAAAGCGGTGAGATCATTATTGTGATTTCATCGGCTTGGAACTCATTACAAGAAGCCCACTTGAAGTGCTATCGAAAATGGGATGATTAGCAAATGAATATGGCGACTATGTGGCAACTATGAATATGAATATGTGAGAAACAAAAAAAAATCCATTATTGCAGGAGTTATCATGATAACAAGAGACCGGAATTTGTGGAATTTTATATTCTCTTCTCTAGTTTCAAATTCAGCCAACCCTTGACAGAAATTCGTATCATGAATTGAACGTTCTATTAACACTAGGTTTCTTCTCGAAATTGAATTTTTGTAGATGTTTTGAGTTTACAAAACATGATTTTATTTACAAATTTGACTGTAATTCATAATAAAATCGAATAAATAATAATGCCACAAAAAGATTAATATTTGGTAAAATGATTAATGATACATTTATTCCTATCTCGGCCACTAGTTCTTGTAAGGTCCGGCAATTGCCGCGATCTTTGGGAATTAAAGATAAAAGGAAATCCCTTCGTAGCAACAGGGCTGTTTAGAAAATTATAAATTGAGATCGGATTTCCATGTTATTGTAAATTGTATTCAGTTCTGTAGCATGTTTTAGGCCTATAATATATTTAATTCACAATCTGTGAATTAAATATATTGAAATATAATATACAATGTTTTTCAACGACTATAAAATGCGATGGTGAAAATGAAAAAAAAAAGTAGTGTACATTATTCATTTAAAATAAATTATATCCAATTAAGTCCCATTTTTCAATTTTTTTTTTAATTTTTGAGGTTAAAAAATTTCTAAAGATGAATATAATTTATTCTCTACTTTTCTTCATTGTACAAAGTTTCTATAATTATCCCATATTCAGACATCTTTACAATCCTAAAAATAAGTTATTTTTATCAACAATTTTAATCAATGTCATACATGTGTATTTGTAATCTTTATATTGTTATTGTAATATTCACCCCATACTTCTCATATTTTCAATTTCACTATTGAAATCATGTCAACCATATATCATAGTTGAAAATTATTTTACACTGTGTTATTTAATTCATTTTCCTTCACTATGCATTCATATCTCTCTGTAGCACAAACCATTGATCTATATTAGACATTACCTCTTTGGGCCATATCAACTTGTCCAGTATGCTGTTTTGTTACCTCCCTATTGACATGTCTAGTTTTATGTATTGTGAAATTATAATTAAAATTTATGATTTGACGATTCTCGCTTATTTTCTCTATTTTTTTAAAATGTTTATATAGTTAATCTATTTATAATATCGGCATAATGCGTATTTAAATGTTTTGGATCTGTTTTATAGTAATATTTTTGGTTGTATGGAATGCTTCTAGAAACCTTTTGTTTTTAGTGTTTTGTGTTATGTCTTGTGAGATTTTTGATGTTGATATTCTGGTTTAATATTATGCTGTGGTAAGCCAATGCAAGTGGAATTTATATTTTTGACATTTTTACAATAATAAAATAAAAATGTAGAATATAATATATTCATCTTTGGAAGTTTCAAAATCCTCAATAATTTAAACAAAAAAATTAATAAAATCAAACTTCCTAAAAAGAAAATTCAGAATTAATACTTCAAATGCCCGACGCTTAGGCCAACCTGACCATCATCATGAACAAACCATTAAAATTTATAAACTTATTATTAACAATTTTAAATAACTTAATTGGAGAAGGTCGGGGGGGGGGGGGAGTGTGATCAGTAAGAAGAACATAAATATATATTCATGCCTACGTTTCGACCAGAGTTTCATCAGGGAGACTAGCAGGGAATCCTAGCTAAAACTCTATTTCCAATTGAAAATAATTTAAATTAATGAAACTCTAAATTTAATTAACATTTTACCTAATTAGTATTTCTTAAATATAAATTCAGTCTCTCATCCAACTGTTGAAAATTTGCTGTTCCACCCAGCTCTGATATAATTAACCTGTGAAACACTGTTTTTTTTTTATATATAACATTTATTTTAATTTTAAAATTATCAGACAGGCAAAAAAACAAACTTAAATGTTAAAAAAAAAATACCTATTCCTACCAAAGTCATGTTCTAGGGATACTATAGCTTGTTTCTAGATGACTCTCTTCAAATTCAATTTGAACTTTGGTGGTATTCGATCCTAAATTTTATTTCAGTTGGATTTTAAACTGTCATTCAATCCCATATTGAGGACGGAGGTGACTGACCATTTTTTTTTTCATTTGTAGGAGTGTTGGAAGATATTACGCAAGGGCTACATTCCATAGTGGAGTAGTTCACGTTTCAACCATTAGGCCGGATAGCACGTCGTCGAGATTCTCCAGGATACATGACTTTCTCGGATTTTGTATCTTCATCTCGGACAGTCAAAATCGGCTAAGTAGAACGTTGTCCAATATCAGTGTCATAAATGATAAATGCACCCAAGTTTTTGGAATATTTACATAGAAAATTAAATTAAATTTGACCAAGACATTCGAAAATTATAGTACAATTTGCGATGAAAAGAATATTATTAACTGGTAAAAAATAAAAGCTGAAATTTTGTAGACAATGATTTTTTGTTTTAGTTTATATTGGAAGAAAACCGGAATAAATAAATTGAACAATAACCATATACTATATACTATGGGTGGCCAACTTTTCTGTAGATAAGATGTACCTTTTATCTTAAAAGTGTGCTGTGATCGACTTGTCATATGCGTAGTCTAAGGTGGAAGAAGGGGTATGAAATGCATAATATGTTTCTGTATCAGGTGCATTTCACCGAATATTAAAGAACAACATTTATCATTGTAAAAAAGTAATCGAGTTCCCATCCGTCATTGAAGTGAGAAATTTTCGATTTTTTCGGATTATTACTTGTGTTCATGAATATACTAGAATGAAAAGAAATATGAAGTAAAGAACAAATATTCAATTAAACATTTTCCAAGAAAATTCAAGAACTCCTGAACTGCAGTAATTATTTCCGTTACATTTAGAGAAATAATAATAATACTGCCTATTATGATCAGGGATAGCAATGCAAGTATATTCAAATCTAATATAAATATATTCAAATTTACAAACAAGATGTTAAAGTTACAATATAGAATTCTTAATTTAAATAATTATTGTTATTCCTAATATATTTGTTATACTTTAACATATTATCCTCCCAGTATAATGATCGCAGGTTAGAGATCTTTTGCCGAGAATGCTCACTTATCAAGTAAATAGATATGTAAGAAAAGAAATTTAATTTAAAGCAATGAAAATGTACTTGCTTATTAAACAGAAGAAAAATTGAGACTCAGCGTGGTCACCGAGGATAAATAATATTGATATTACTGATAATGCTGTTAATTCTAAAGAAATGAAGCTACCATATGACTGTTGCATTCGGTGACTCAAGTGTAACACAGGAGTCAAAATTTATTGTGCTGGATAGGCGGAGATCAAAGTGTCAGGCTGTCAGAATTCTAGGAATTAATAAAATAAGATATACTAATAGGGAAAAAATCTGGAAAACATTTGGAGTTGAGCTATTGGGCTCCACTAAACATTCGAACTTCTCTCGTATCCAACCCTTACAATCAAAAATCCTTCGTAAAATCCTCAATGCTCCTTACTTTGTCACAAATAAAATCATAAATAAAGACGTTAATGCTGCATATGCAACCGAACTGATATCACTCCTTCCATTGTAAACTCCCTAACCACTCCCTAACCTTGCTTCCTCTTCCATTCCTGACAATCCTCCGAGGCGCCTGAAAAGAAGTGTTGTGGTTGTCATGGTGAAATAAAAACACTGGTGTAATGTTTTATACGAGAGGGTTTTGTTTTTGGTGAAGGCGACAGTTTTGATTTTGGACACGTATGTTCAGAAGAGTGGGTTTTGGTTTTGTGAAGGTGACAATTTGATTTTGGAACAAGTTACGATTGTTCAATGTGAAGTGGTAATAGTTTAAAGGCCCTCTGTCTTTACTGTTTGTACCGAAATAGTACCATATGAGAAATGTCATCTTATATGTTTTTCAAAATTATGGTGTTCTACTTCAATGGACGGTCATTAACACTAGAAGTGGGGATATAGTGCAGTGATGTTTCTTCAGCATGTCCTGGATAAGAGAATAATAATGTAAATATAGTTATTAAGGTTAAGCATTTAAGTTAAGGTTAAGTCAACCTATAAGTTTTAATTGTTTTATTAATTGATAAGAATTCTTTTTTTTATCCTTTTCATTCTGTGTACATATATTTCTTATTACTATTAAATTTTTGTACATATAGTTCTGCTGTTCTTTCTCTGTTTTCAACTTGTTTATTTACTTATGTTTTTTTTGTTGTTGTTCACGGAATATTACAATAATTCAACAGGTGGGTAGGTAACACCCCTAGGTTTTCTGTTATCTACGTGTAAAGGTATTCGCCAGTGGTCTTAATTCAACAATTGTTTATATAGGAGTATATTTTAGTTATATTGTGGACATAATGCTTGGGGGTTTCGTTATTTCCAAGAAAAAATAACGTGGCACCTAAGGAGTAATTTATTCTTTATTGTTTTGTCCTTTTGCGATTATATTTATTTATTTTTTATTTTCCTTTAATTCACCCCCTTCTCCGCTGAGCGTAGGCAACTATAAACGATAAACATATAACTAAGAATAAATCAAAATTTGCGGTTATAATATTTAACCGATCTAGCCCGAACCTGATATCACTCCTTCAATTATAAACTCCCTAACCACTCGAACCCCCTAGTTTCGAACCTTGCTTCCTCTTTCATTCCTGGCAATCCTCCGTGGCGCCTGAAAAGAAGATGGCTACAAGACCTGCTAATGTAAAATGTCATGTCATGCTACCAATGGGTAGTTTCTCTACACGCCTGTAACTCTCCATTTTAACTAAGATCAAATTTGCTGAATGTATTATATAATATACAGTTGGAAGTTTCAATAAAGATATTAAAAAAAAAATTCATCCTAAATTCCTTATCGTAACTTTAAGGGAATTGTCTTAATTAAAAAAAAACACATTTATTATTTCAGAAATTAATGTTAGACTATAATATTTAACAAAATGTAATATTTAATTATATTATATTAATTTTCCAATTATACCTAATAATAATTATAATTATACATCTTCAAATTATACCTATCTGTAATTTGTATATATAATCTACTTGTCACTCTCTGTAATTGGATGGTTAAACTTCAATTTATTTTATTATTATGTTATTATTATTATGATATTGCTAATTCTTTATGGTCAGTGAAAAGTAATTTTTAGTAATGAGTTTCATATTTTTTTTTTTACGCTGGGGAAGTCAGATTGATGGAAATAAATATTAAAAAAAATTATAATTTTTTTTTTTTGTAATTTTATGTTCTAAACGACTAAAATTGTATTTAAAAGTTAAAAAAAATATGCATTTAATGAATTAATTTTATTATTATTATTATTATTATTATTATTATTCTTAAAATTTTATATTTTTATTTTCAAACAGAAGGTGACTTTCGTTCCTAAATTCCTCAAATATTCCACTTTATCTTCTTTCTATAAACGAAACAACATTAATGTAACTCAAACATCCCATTTGTCTTGAATTGCGAGAATCTAAACGCTTTCCCAAGATTCTCGACCTTATCTAAACCTATTTCTTATTACACCTTTGCTATCTCTTTGAAGACAGTACCCGGATGTGAACATCGTCCCAGCCCGCATCCTCAAGGAAGAAACATGAGATGGGAAGAAGAATCTCTGACATCGACCACGGAAGTTGAAAAAGTGCAGCGGAAGAGGGTGCAGTTCTTCGCTCATGAATCATTAACAACCGGAAGCTGCCTGTGCTGTTAAGGTGGGTCTGAAATCAGGGCCAAATATAGCACGGCAGCTGCGTGGGGTGGGACCCCCCTTCCCAAATATCTTTCTACTTTTCAGGAACACTCTGATCATATACACTGGATCATTATATTGTTTATTACAATCTCAAAGGGGCAAGGTATAATCGGTCATTGTTTCCAATCATACTAAACGTGAAATAACAATTTTGCAAATCCAATTGTCGCCTGTACACTATTGATATATTTGGAAAATGATATACAACTTTATTTTATTTTACATTAAAAAATAAACTTGTCTCCTCAGTGTTAATCCCGAAGTTTCATGGCTAGGTTTTTTTTAAAAGCCTAGAAGAAAATTTTTGAAACTAACCTCTATAAATTTATTTTTCTGTGAGTTCCCTAGTACTCCAAGGGAATAAATTTCAAAAATGACTCGCTTTAGTGAGCAGAATGGGGTTAGGGATATTAACATTAAGGCTTCTTTGAATTTCAAAATCATTACAATAATTGCTTATCGAATTTTTCTTGGGAAGTAAGATGGTGTTGCTAGAAGAATTGTACATTAGCACATAACATTTCTTTTTATAATGGCGGTCTGATCACTAACCCAAAACCTAAAAATATATATGTTTATCATGTCAGTAAATAAGAAAGGTGTCACAGTATTGTCTAAGGGTAGAATATTTGTTATTAATTCTGACAGAAAATGTTCTACCGTTGAGGAATGAGCTCAGAATATTGTACAGATATTTTGGACTGCCTGCTTTCTTTAGTTTATATAGGAGACCTCGATGCCAGACCTTATCGAATGCTTGTTGGAAATCCAAGAACGCTACTAATGTGTGCATCATTTTTTCGAATCCGTAAATTATAAATTCCGATAGTCCTGCCAGTTGGTGAGAAATGGAATGACTGTATTGAAAACCAGGAATAATTTCGAAGCTCTGAAAAAAAATTAAGATTTTTTTTTTATAACTGATTCCAGTGATTTTCCAAAAATAGGTAATAAACTGGCAGGTCTATAGCTGCTGATTTGTTTAGCGTTCTTACAAGGATTGTGAATTACTATGAGTTCGGCTTTCTTCCACTTATCAGGAAAAATCCTGTACGAAGGCAACTGTCAAAAAAACGTGATGAAGACGACAGTTTTCCTGGGTAACAATTTGATCGATATGACTGGGATCAAGAAATCTATTTATTCTTTCAAATTTGACCCTCTAATATAACAAATTGGGAGCGCGGTTGCCCCGTGGTAAGGGCGCGTGGCTACTAACTCCAAGGACCTGAGTCCGAATCAGGCTGTTACGCAATAACCGTGAGTCAATTCATGTGGGTTTTAGAGCCTTTCCTGGATCCACCCAGCCACTTAAATTGGGTACTCTTAATTGGGTAAAAATCTGGCGGTCGAATGTGATTCTGACCAAATCACCTCCTTGCACAACCGTTGGTCTAGTTGCATAAAAAGTACTGAACTCCTGACCCTTCATAGGTTGTAACGGTACATATTTAATTTAATTTTTTAATATAACAAATTTATTAAATTCTTACAATTTTTTATTTGTTTTACACTTTTTGACTTAGCATCATCGCAGATCAGCCAAAATAACAAAAATAAAATAAAATATAACAAGAATTTTGTAAGAAATTTCAGATATTTTAATTTACTGCTTTTAATGTCATTAAATTGTTAACTTTCTAGTTATAAGGGATAACAAAATATTAACATTCATTTCCTTTTTACGTAAAGAAACTGAAGGCTGTAGAGGTAGTAAAACCGAAATTCGGATTCAGCCCTCCCAAAAATATTGAATCTTTAGAGAAAAACTAAAAATATTGAATCCTTAGAGAAAAACTAAAAATATTGAATCTTTAGAGAAAAAACCACTTACATAATTTTTTCCTGAGAGCTCTGTTTTTGGGAATTTCATGTCTTGACTACTTTTTATTGCGCCCTTTAGCGATATCGCTGATTAAAATCCTCAGTTTTCTAATTATAAGCGAAAATCAGAAAGAATCCCTAATATTCGAGGTATAAGAATAGAACCTTACCTTGGATGAATAAAAAGGTTTAAGTTATTAATTTATAAAAAATTGTAAATCTATTCAATGATTGTATATAGTAGTATATACTATTCCTTAAATTTTAAGATTTAATAATAGCAAGGAGATTCGTGAAGCCTAGTCTAATTTGTTAATTACTAAGCGGACTTTAAGAAAAAGTGTCCCAGTTAATTAAACTTCTCCGTAATTATACTTAATATCTGTTTTTAATTAATAGGTTGTCTATTGATATCTGTTTCTAATTACCTTCATTATCATCATTATTATTCCTCTTCATTGTATAATTTCTTAACAAAGAAAAATTATATTTATTTTTAAAGAAATATTTTTTTGTTTATGATGCTACAATTAAGAATTATCTTTTGATTTTTCTTTACCGTCTATTAAATAAATACGTATCTAATTTTCTTCGTTTTTGTGCATACGAACTATTTGTTCTTTTGACCCCCTCTGTCCTATTATTAAAAACTAATTTACGTATGCCGAAAATCTAATGTCAGACTACACTCTTTGGCAAATCAAAATGCCAAAACTAGACCAATTCCCAGAGAAACCTAGATTTCATTTAAACTCGGTTTTTCATAAGTGCGATATTTTTAGTCTTATAGGGGGGTTGATAGAAACATTTTCAAGTAAAAAGCTATCGTGAAAAAAAAAAAAATTGGTGATTGATCCATAAAGTTGTTTTATAGTAGATGTTATTATACATAATCATATATGGTAAAGTGCTGCAACACAGTGTGGATGGATTCTTTGGATTGATAGGTACAAGTTGACCTGAATTTGTGTCTGTTGGCAGAAATCAATAGACAAGCGCTTGTGTTTGAGTAGTAATTCCATAACTTGTCCATACCCAATAGCACTCTAGAATGGTTTACTTATAGTCCCATCACTCACAAATAATGATAATCCTTGATGAACATATAATACGTATAACTTAAGACTCCTTGCTATCACCAACACTTTATTCCATTTAAATTACTGATTTACCTCATTGTATCCATCATTGCCGATACCATCTTTATGCTGATGATCTACAAATTTATCTCTCATTCCATCCTGCTGACCTAATCCAGACAACTCATAAGCTAAAGGATGATATTAATAGAATTAGCAATTGCGACAATAGAGTTACTGTTGAATGCAGAATAAAACTAAACCTATCCTCATTGGCTCTATACACTTCCTTATTATCCTTCACTATTTCTCTACAATGCTATTTTTTTTTAATTATTTATTTATTGTAATTTACAACTGTACAAAATAATACAATAGGTAAATATGTAGTATGTTTCATATACACTTGAAAATCTTGGGAAAGAACCACCCATTGGTGGTACTTCAAAAATTAATTTAAACTAGAAGGTCCCGTGGCCATCTTCTTTTCAGACGCCTCGGAGTATTATCAGGGATTGTTAAGGATGAAAGATTAAGAATTAATGGGTTAGGATGGTTAAGGAGTTTGGAATAAAAAGACGCATATCTGTTTTGGGTCAAATCTGCAACGAATGGGATGTTAAGGTCTTTATGAATGAGTTTATTTGTGACGTAATAAGGAGCATCAAGAATTTTACGTAGGATTTTGGATTGTAAGGATTGGATGCGGGAGGAATTTGGTAACTTGGCAGAGCCCCAGAGCTCAATTCCATATGTCCAAATTGGTCTGATTATACTGTATACTAATGTTTTGTAGTGAGTTGGAAGTTTAGAGCTTTTGCCAAGTAAGTGTTGTAGCAATCGGAATCTACGAGCAGTTTCTTGTTTCAGTCTTGTGTGTGGATTCCAAGTAAGTCTCTTGTCAAGATGGAGTCTTAAGTATCGAATCTCTTCAACAGGCGTTAGTGGAGTGTTTAGAAAGGATACTGTAAGACAGGATGGTAGAGGTTTACGACGGAGAGTAAAGTTGATCTGATGGGATTTGTCAGGATTTATTTTGATTCTCCAATTTTGACACCATTCTTCAATAGATGTTATGTGTGTCTGTAGTGTTTGTGATAGTGATATGTGATTTGTGATATGTGATAGTTGGGTCGTTGTTTACAGACAGTATACATGTGTCATCAGCGTATATTGTTAGGAATGTGTTAGGGTGGGTTGGGATGTCAGCTGTATAAACCGTATAAAGAATGGGACCTAAGATACTACCTTGAGGAACACCGGTGGACTGAGAAAAGAGTGATGAGTAGGCTAGGTAATGATTTACTTTTAAGGTTCTATCAGAGAGGTAGGAGCGGATTATAAGGAAATATGTTGGGGGTAGGAATTGAAGAAGTTTATAGAGCAGACCTGGATGCCAGACTCGATCAAAAGCTTGTTCAACATCGAGGAAGACTCCCGTGCAGTACATACCGCGCTCCAATGTGGAAGATATGACATCA
>NW_027105672.1:381505-384630 GCF_000696795.3 Halyomorpha halys | reverse complement strand
AGAGGCGTTTTAATAAGAGTTTTACAATGCTATTAAATTTCATAAACGTTAAAAATCTCGGAATCATGATTACTGGAAGTGTCCATGATTACTGGAGTAATGACTCATTATGTTGTAATAATGTATCTAAAATCCATTATTATCCTCACCTGTCTACTATGTATTCAAACTAGGAACCGTCAATCCTTTTCTTTAACAAAACGTCATTTACTTGTCTCCTCTCTTATTTCTCCCCATTAGTATTACGGCTTCCCGCATACACTTTATTTTAATATGTTGACCTCTCTATTTGTGTGTTTTATTCATTAAATTATTTTATTTTATTAATACTATTTTTTTTTTGTTTTTTTAAAACTTATTTATCCATTCAAGTGTTTCCTGTAACCGTTTTTTTAATTATATTTTCCTTTAATCTATGTGTTAGTCTTATTCTCGTAAAATGTATCTATTTGTTTGTTCTTGGTAGACTGATCTACTGCTGTGACTATGAATGATGGTCTGATCTCACATTACCGTCTAATATTGAATTTGTTTAGCGGGTCACTGAAGAGGATCTAGGAGGGTGAATTCCTGAGAGCGAATTTGTTGATCGGGTGAATTGAATAATTGTGAAAGGGTGAAATTGGAGGAGCAGAAATGAGAAAAAAAAATAGGAATGAATGAAACATTTGTATTTGTTGTACAGACCGAAATGGATTGTAAAAGGAAACTGTAGGGGTGAAAAAAGTTGTTTATTTTATCCTATTATTGTATCTCTTTTTTTTCTGATTATACCGTGTATGTGTAATTTATATATGTCCGATTACGGATTGATAAATATGCTGTGTGAGATAGCAACCTAATGTATTTAGGCAGCATAGATAAAAAAAGTATTTCTCTCTCTAGAGGACTCATTTATGAACTGGAAGTTAAATTAAAATGTTTTATGAATTGCTTTTTAAGACTTGTTATTGTGATTCCTATACGCATGCTCTATCTCTTGCTGTTGCCTATCTATTGCCTAGCTTTTATTCTTTTTATCAACGGCAATAATTCCGTGTTTTTTTTCCTATTCCGATATCCAGGAAATAAAACCCTTCCTGTATCTCTGAACTGCTTACCTTGCGTTCCTCTATCTACTCCTTGAACACTAGAACGCAACCAATCGATATTTATACTCCATTGCACGGAATTGCATCCTTTGGCAAATCTTTTCTTATCCTGCCCCTTTCGGATTTCCTTGCCTATCCCTATCCGTAATGCCTCTTCCATAATCTCCTTCAATCACGAATTTCTTCATCTCTTGAAACTTCAATCTTCCGATTAATTTTTTTTTAATTTAAAATATTTACTGAAATTTACTACTATAGACAATAATAAATTCAGTAACTTTGATCTCAGTTATAATGGAGCGATACAGGCGTGTAGTGAACTATCCATTGGTAGCACTCTAATGACATTTTTACACTAGCAGGTCTCGTGGCCATCTTTTTAGGCGCCTCGAAGGATTGTCAAGAATGGAAGATGTGCAACGCTAGAAACTAATGGGTTGGGGTGGTTAGGGAGTTTATAATGATATCTGGTTCCTTATTAAATGTAAAATTTATATATAAGAAATCTGATCACTTCTTTCATCTTATTTAACTTTATATTTTGTTTGTTTATTCTAGTATTGTACTTAAATATTTCATTAGTTTCATATATTTTATTACTCTCCTTTTTTTCCCGTAGCTTTAATTTTTAAATTATTATTAAATTAAAATATTCATATTTCTTTGTTTCATCGCGTTGTATAACTTTATATTTTTATGTCCTTAATTATGTTATTTTAATTACATATTTATTATATATTTACATATCCTATATATACGTTTTATATTTCACTTTTTTCATAACTTTATTTTTATCAATTTTCATTCTATACAATTATTTACTTTTATTACTTTCATTATATATATAAATTTTTTATATTCATTAGTTATTATCTTGTCCTTTGTTGTTAGTCTTGATAAAGGCTGTTAATTTTGGCTGAAACGTTGGAACTATGAATTTTTTAACTTATTTGTTTTATATTCTAACCGCACCCCCCGACCATCTCATATATTTTAATTTTTATTATTACTCCATTGAAGCTTGTAAAATATGCTTCAAGTGAGATCCTTCTGACCCATTAACGCACTCTCGTTTACCTAGAAAAAAAAATGTAAAACTCTATGAGTCTGAATAGAACCCGAAAGACTCCTGAAACCACAGGGTTTACCATCTTCTCCTCATATATATTATCCACGGTCAACTATCTTTTCATCATTAAGAAATCTGATTATTTGAAATAGAACTACTTCATAACTTGATTCTAAAGGAACAATTTTTTCTTCTTTTCATTTTCAATTACAAACAGTGTCAACCTTATCACAATATAATTACTTACAGCTAAATGTATACTTAGCCGGTTCAAATTTCACCGATGCAAAAAAAAAATTAATTATACATACTATTTCTACATAATATCCAAAAACAAACAATGTATTACAATTTTAAAAAAATTTATAAGTACCTAAAGTTATTTTCTTGGAACGCTTCGACAGTTTAATGGGGTGATTGACCTGTGACCGAGTCGAGAGGAAAACACTTCGGGTTAAGTCTTGATGCTGAACACATCACCTTTCTAATAATAACAACTGATTTAGAAAAACTCAAACCTCTTCAAATGCTGAACACATGGCCCTTAGGTTAGAAAGTCAAGTATTAGGTCCTACATTATTTTAAATATGAACCTTCAGTCTTGCCTTGGTCTCTTATGAAATAACCCATTATGGGTCATTATAAATGCTCAGATTTCATTTCTTAAAAACTCAATAATAAAAAAGTCATAATTTCGTGCTGCAAAAAGTCATACCTACTTTGTGGTATGAATTACGTAAAAATTATGAAATACATTTTAAAATGAGACAGACACTTCGATCCACCTATTTCTCTGACCTTTGGAAAATGTTTATAATAAAAATGTTTCCCAAACCCTCCAAGTCACTTGAATATGCATCTTCCTACCCTACTATTTCCCTTCTGCCCATTATGGGAAAAACCCTAGAAAAACACTCATTAAAACGCCTCTATCCAATCCTTGACTCATATCATGTTATTCCTGA
>NW_027105672.1:374928-380803 GCF_000696795.3 Halyomorpha halys | reverse complement strand
ACAAGACTGAAACGACAAGAAACTGCTCGTAGATTCCAATTGCTACAACACTTACTTGACAAAAGCTCTAAACTTCCCATTCACTACAAAAAATTAGTATACACTACGATAATCAGACCAATTTTGACATATGGAATTGAGCTCTGGGGCTCTACCAAGCCATCAAATTCCTCCCGCATCCACTCCTTACAATCCAAAATCCTACGTAAAATCCTTGATGCTCCTTATTACGTTACAAATAAATTCATCAACGAAGACCCATCCCATTCGTTGCAGATTTGGCCCAAAACAGATATGCGTGTTTTCATTCCAAACTCCTTACCTACCCTAACCCATTAGTTCTTTATCTCTCATCCTTAACAATTCCTGATAATCCTCCGAGGCGTCTAAAAAGAAGATGGCCACGGGACCTTCTAATTTATATTAATGGTTGAAACAACACCAATGGGTGGTTCCTTTCCAAGATTTTCAAGTGTAAATGAAACATTCCACATATTTACTTATTGTATTTATTATTTTGTACATTAAATAAATAAATAAATAAATAATGGGAATAAATAGGAATGGGTCAATCCAAATCAACTCATTACAGTTTTAAACTTAAAATTGCAGATTTTCTTCTATTATGCACAGTTTTTCTTAAGGTATCATAGTGTTTCTAAGTATTAGCTGAAAAGACGGTATTGACATATTAACATATTTACTTATTGTATTGATTACTTGTACAGTTGTAAATCACATTAAAAAAAAAAAATAATAATGAGACAACGAAGGAAAAACATCTAGAAGTACATTTTTAGTTTTATTTCTTTTTAATGGCTACAGTAAATGGTGAGACATATTATTTAATGGAACCCTCATAGCTTTTAGTGGATCTAAACCCTTCCTTACTATCCATTACTATACCTCAACAACATACCTATCCAGTTTCAAAACGCCATAAAATCCTAGAAGTCACCTTTGATCACCACTTAACATGGAATAGCCACATTTCCCAAATTTCTCGAAATCCATCTCAATCCTCAAACAGCTCCTAAAATCCCGTGATTCTTTTCCTCAATGTCCGCGTCACCTTCTAGCATCCACCCTTATTCTCCAACATTTCGACTACAGATGCCTAGTGTATGAAGGACTATCCATTAAACAAGGAAAGAGACTAAAAAGACTACAAAAATACCAAAAATGGGGCCATCTCCATACAAATAGAGTTAGCATGTGAAATACATGAAATAGATAATCAATTGTAGTAATTTTACAAGAATGATGAGTTAAATACTGTTTATATAAACTAATAACAAACAATATACTCAAGCTGGGCTATTCACATTCGTTAGAATAAAACTGTAAAACAAAAACATCACTTCATATTTAATAATATCAAAAACAAAACAAAAATTATACCTCCTAATGGGACGATAGGTGTCCAGCTCTAAGCAAAAGGTTTTGGGTTACATATATAAAAAACAGTTTAAGGTCCAGTACTGACGGTACAGACAGAAATACATACAACTGATTTCAGCTAATATTGCTTAGCTTTGGCATGCATCGGATTCGGTTCTCATGATACGCGGGGCAATTTGTCAAAAAAAGGAAACAATCCTCCAGGGCCGTTCCATCACAAGCTGGACAAAGCTTCTGTGGGTCCAAAGTATATAACTAATAAGACTAATGAACTGTTTTATTACAATTCCGAGCAAAGCGGGCTCTATCCGGAGACAATACCTCCTTGGCACATTTATATATCAAACCCTAATGACCAAAAACCTGCCTACATTGATCTCCTTACCCTACGTTTATCCATTCATCTATTAAACACAAGATCCCGGCCTTACGTTCTCTATGTCACTACCTACAGAACTGCCTCTTATAAAAAATCTTTAGCTGTCCGAGTTACCTCATTTTGGAATTCCTTACTTACATCCATCCGTAAAGCTTCCTCCTTAACGTCATTCAAACTATATGTCCATACCAAGAACGAACCAAAAAAATAAATCTCCGTCTTTGTATGAATTAGTTCCACCTAATACCTATTTTTTTCTTAAATTTTCTCAACTGAAACAAGTGAGAGAGCTCTTAGTCGGTTGTGAAGTGTGTGAAAAACAATAGTGTGGTGATCAGATCGTTTCATGCATAAGCACTGAAAACTAGAGAAACCGATTCTATTGCTGCAGCTTGCGGGTAGATCATTGATATTTGAGGAAGCTAAGATCTGCTTGTGGGTTGTCTGAACTATAACAATTACAAAAATAATTCTAAGAAAAATTGTAAAATTTGTTTTCTATTTATTAAAGATAATAGAAACGCTTGAGAAAATGTACATGTAATAATATTTTTATGTATAAATAAGATTATAATTAATTTTAATCACTCTGCCTTTTATTTCCACTAGTAGTGGCAAATACCCTTGGTATTTTAAGTAATGTTGAATCAATCATATTATTAAAAATTTAAAATGCGCTCGGTTCGGAACGTTTTGGGTTCGATTCCCTGGGGCAGTTAAATATTCATTTTCCAGCGGTCCCGAAGAATGAATCTTGACACTCCCACCTTGGTTAGTATGTGGTGGCAACCTAGGTAGCCGCCAGGGGTTGGCAAAAAGGATCCACTGGCCTACTTGCCGGATTTGTCCCCCCTGCCAAATACCAGTACATATATAGTATACTCGCATGGAGTAAAAAAAAATTTTTTTTGACCTTATAATATATAGGATATAGTATAATTAATCTGAAATTCATATTAGTTTTAATTTTTTTTTTTTGCTCTTTTTTTAGTTATATTTTGGTTTGTTTCTTATTTTTTTATTTATTTCTATATATTTTAACAGAGTGTACTTTTCCCTTTAACAAATGAGGACTTTATTTCAAAAGTTAGTATAACCATTTCTAAAAAAAATGGAGTTTTTTATTTCTGACAAATTAAATGCATACACCACGAACGTATCACTTTTTTCCCCCAACGGAACGGCCTTTCAAGACCACGCGATTATCATTACTTTTTCCTTCTCACTTTTCTCTTCTTCCCAGTCTGCTCATCATTTCTGCGTGCCTTTGCTTCCTCTCTTCCGACCACGCAGTACCCTTCCGTTTTTCTTTATTTGCTGCAAGAACATTTGTTTCCGTTCTGTTCTCTATCCATGCAGTCCCTGCCCGTTATTTTCAATTTCTTTGTATCCTCTCTCATTTGTTTCACACATCCTCCTACGCTCTTATATTCACGGATTCTGTCAAAGAGTTTCTTGTTTAGCCTGCTTTCGTCCATGTCCCGTAGAATCTCAGTCTTCTGATTCTTATTTCAGTTTCCATGTCATTTATCTCCATGTAGCCTTCCTGTGTTTTCTTGGGCCCATAGATTCTCCTCAGGATCCTTCCCTCTATTTTCAGTAATTTTTCCAGGCTAGGGAGGCATGTTGTCTCCATTCCGTATAAAATTACTGGTTTTATGACTGTGTTGTAATGAATTTTTTTTTTGCGTTAGACGATAGGTTCTTCTTATTGTAAATATTACCTGTTGCGAAACTTAGCCTTTCCAACGATGTTTTCCTTTATACTCTCTTTCTCCAAACCGTTATTGCATACTATCTCTCCCAGATATTTCTTTTCTTTTTAGAAATTTCTTTGTCACTCTTATCCGTCCATATTTCGTCTCTATTACTTTTTGCCGTAGTTTGTTTTCGTCGTCGTAAATTCTGTCTTTTCGTAGGAGACTTGTAGGCTTGCTTTTTCCGCAATTTCTTTCAGAGTATTATCTTCACTAATTCCCTCTTCCTCTGTTTCCGCTAGGAGGGCTAAATCATCTGCAAATGCTAGGCAGCTCACTTTTATGTGGTTTTTCTCGGTCCCTACTATGGGCCCTGCGTTATTTACTTTACAGAAACTTATTCTTCTTATTTTAAAATTTTTAAAAAATAACTATCGAGAACATGTTGAGTTCTGGCAGAAAACTCCTCAAATATTAGATACAATTTATCTACAATATAAATGGTAAAAAAGTCTGTAAATATATTGTAAGTCTGTAAAAAATATTGTAGCACTATATACACAAAAAAAAATCTAACGTAGTCACGCCCATAGGTTATATTTAATTATAATCCAACAACTCAATAAATATTTACAAGTATGCAAGAAAATAAATAAATTGAAATAAAAGTAATGAATATAAAAATTAATAAATATAAAAATAATGTTCCAAAGGTATTATTACTGTAGTGAGGATTTTTTTCTTTACTGCAGCCCCTCTATATATTATTCCAGAACTAGTGGTCTACGGTGAAATGTATAGTATACATGAAATAAAAACTTTTTTTTTTCATATGTATGATGATTTTTCTAGTCATCAAGTCGGGCAGTGATATGCAAGCAAGAGTTTCTTGCGCATGTATCGTCAGTAAGATGTTGATGGTTTCCATGCTATTCGTGCGACTCACCGATGATTACTACACTTTACATCATTATGACTTATTATTTTTTTGGATTATTACAACTAGGAGGAGAGAAAAGAAGAAGAAAGGCGAGGAGGCTGAACGGAGGGCAGGTGCCGAGACAGATGGGAAAACCTCAAGACAAAAAGCAGAGGCATATGGCCCGCGGCTTTCCACTAAATTGGATAATTGCCGAAGGGTTCAGTATGGGCGGGCAGCCTTCTCCCTCCGATCATATGCCACGCCACATCTTGGTCACATAGGGCTTCCTTCCTTCTGTCGCCTTCCAAGTCTGGTTCAGCCCTTTGTCATCCCATCCTTACTAACCCATCAATCGTACTTAGTAATTAACTAATTAAAACACATACATGCACTCTAGTTATAAAATTTAAACTATTTTCAAATCTACTCTTGGAAGGATTCGTAATAATATATTTTAAATTCTACTGATCCCCCACTGATTTTTTTACTTAGATTATTTTTTCCTTACAGCTTTTATATCCACAGAATATAATTTAATATTTTACGAAAGATTAATTTTTTAAAATGTATCACTGTTATAAATATATAAATTAATTAAGTTTTCCACTCATATTTTGGCAAAATTATTTATTTCACTAAATTTGAAAAAAAATGTTACGAACTTTATAATTAATGTTCAAAACAGAATTATATGAATTGTGATGTTTCTCTCATTCATTCATATTTCACCTTATACCAAAATAGGTAACATTAGTTAACGTGGTTCAAAAGTTTTTTTTTGAACTATTTTTTATTCTACTATTTTATTATTAATATTTAATAATAAAAAGATTAATCTCGCAAAAACAACCATAATAAAGTTGTTTATATTAAACTATTATAGGGTTAACTAATAGGGTTTACGTAAACTTTGATCACACAGAACTGGTATAACCAAGGTTTATCTATAAAGAACAATCACCTATTATGTTATATAAATTTTATGCTCAAAAAATGTTTGATGGAGTTTTGACCCTAAACACAAACATTAAGTTATCACAGAAGTTTATCAGTCAATAACAGATTTGTCTGTACAAATTTTATAGCTCAGCCACAAGAAAGTTATAAGGTTTAAAAAAAAAAAGTTTTTCCAAATTTTCAATTTTTGAGAAACTTCTAATTGAAAAGGTAGCCAATTTGATACATATTTTTAAAATACAATAACTACACGCCAAAATGTTAGGTCTGAGATCACATTGCTTCACGGGGTAATATGCTTGAAAGTTGAAAATTGTGCAATTTTCGTAGTACTAAAACCTAGACTTATAAATAAATATCAAATACTAAATAAGAAAGTTATACAGCCGTATAACACATAATAAAGGATTCATTTATCAATTATTTTTAATTTTAACGTTTTCCAAAAAGATATAAGGTTTCAAAATTTAATTTTGTTGTGAACTTTCAATTTTAACTTTAAGTCTAAAGATGATATAT
>NW_027105672.1:369572-374808 GCF_000696795.3 Halyomorpha halys | reverse complement strand
AGGCTATTATAATAATTTAATTTAATATTCTATTAAAATATTGAGCCTGAGATCTATTGGGTGAAATAAATCCTTAAAAAATCGGTTTAGATATCACATCCGAAATTTGATTATAAAATTACTTAACATATAAATATATTTATTTACAGATAAATAACTGTTTCATCGTTTGTTTCTATTTTACCATTTTTTTAATTTATATTTTTAGGTTTTTTTTTTCAGTTTCCCACTAAAAAAAGGCCATGATGGTCCATCGTGTTGAGCATTGTCGTGTCAGAAGCAGTGCCGTTTCGAATCTGGTCTGACCGAGTTGACTTTTATTTCGTGGCGGACCCTCAAAATAATTCTCAACTTAACAACTCTGACTAGAATAGATTGATAGCTTGTAGAATAACTCGTATTCCCTGCCCTAAGTTAGAGAACAAAAGGCATTTTATACTAATAATTATTAAATTAAAAGGGAGGAGGGAGGAAAGATGTTTTGGATTAAGGGAGAAAATAAAATTAGATGTATATATAAATAATGAAAAAAAAAAGAAGAAGAATTTTAGGAAAGGATTGAAGAAAGGATAAAAAAAGTAAAAGGCCAAAAATGATTAAAAAAAAACATGTATTACTATTATATATTATAATTAGTTTACTATACTATACATATCCATAATAAGAATAAAAAAAAAAAACTGTATGACTAGGTTATAAGTGTGCTGTGTATTTAGCTCCCCAATATAGTTGGGCAGCAAAAATTTGTCGAATAAAGTTTTTCTCTATCTATTACTGTAGCTGTTGGTCAACCCTGTGGGTTCAGGAGCCTTTCGGAGTCTATTCAGACTCATAGAGTGTTTTTTTTCTAGGTAAAAGATAGTACGTTAATGGGTCAGAAAGATCTCATTTGAAGAATATTTTACAGGCTTCAGTGAAGTGATACTAAAAAAAAAAAAAAAAAATATGAAGAGAAGAAGGTTGGCGGTGCGGTCAAATTATAACACAAATAAGTTGAAATGATTTATTTAATTGTGCCAACGTTTCGCCCAAAATTTCTAGCCTTCATCAGGGCTAAAAACAAAGAAAAAGATAATAACCAATGAATACAAAAAATAATAACATAAAGAAAATAATTATATAGAATGAAATTAATAAAACTAAAGTGATGAAAGAAGCGGAAAATAAAATGTATATTTAGGTAATTGAATAGGTAAGGGAAAATAACATAATTATGAAAATAAAATAGAAATTTTAAGATATGTAATGTAAAAGAATATGAATATATTAGTTCATAAATAATTTAAAAATTAAAATTATGTAAAGAAAAAATAAAATTAAGAGAAATAAAATATATGTAACTTATGAAATATGTAACCATTATATTGGAGTAAAGAAACACAATATGAAGTTAAGTTAGACAAAAGAAGTGAATAGAAAACATAACAATAATAACTAGTAACATGGGTAAGGAAAATTAAGAAAAGAATAGAGAAGGAGAAGGGGGTAAAAGAAAGGAAAAATAAGAATAAAACGTAAAACGAGCGTTTTAGTTTATGTTTTATTCTTTATTTTTATTTTATTCTTAAATAAACTAAAAAATAAAATAAATGGAATTATATTTTCTTTTTTAGTTTTTTTTTTTTATTCAGTGATTGTTATTTTGTTCTTTGTTCTAGACATGATGAAGACTAGAAATTCTGGCCAAAACGTTGGCACAATTAAATAAATCATTTCAACTTATTTGTGTTATTTTTTTTTTAAACTTATTTATCCATTCAAGTGTTTCCTGTAACCGGTTTTTTTAATTATATTTTCCTTTTAATCTATGTGTTAGTCCTATTCTCGTAAAATGTATCTATTTGTTTGTTCTTGGTAGACTGATCTACTGCTGTGACTATGAATGATGGTCTGATCTCACATTACCGTCTAATATTGAATTTGTTTAGCGGGTCACTGAAGAGGATCTAGGAGAGTGAATTCCAGAGAGCGAATTTGTTGATCGGGTGAATTGAATAATTGTGAAAGGGTGAAATGGAGGAGCAGAAATGAGAAAGAAAAATAGGAATGAATGAAACATTTGTATTTGTTGTACAGACCGAAATAGATTGTAAAAGGAAACTGTAGGGGTGAAAAAAAATGTTTATTATATCCTATTATTTTATCTCTTTTTTTTTAATGATTATACCATGTATGTGTAATGTATATATGCCCGATTACGGATTGATAAGTATGCTGTTTGAGATAGCAACCTAATGTATTTAGGCAGCATAGATAAATAAATAAAGTATTTCTCTCTCTCTTGACCGCACCCCCTCCCCACCCCAACCATCTTCTCCTCATATAATTTATCCACGGTCAAGTATCTCTCATCATTAAAAAATAAGATAAAATTTTCGTTGCTATCTGTTTCGCTGCACTCTCTTGTTTTACTAACTTTACTTTTTTTGACTTATGTGATTGGTTATACTGCGCAAAAATTCAATGAATTTCTGTCCAAATGAACAGTAATTGATTGTATATAAGATGTTATTCCACTCGGCTTGGTGTCATTGAAAATTCATTTGGAACTCATAATGCAGTGTTATGACGAGTAAATAACAATATGCTTTATAGAGTGAATTGAAGTGACGACGGGACGTTATAGAGAGCTGGTGAGGTGTGAAATGTCTTGTTATGTTTAGGACGGCCGACACCGGCCCGGTTCCCCCCGACAACCTCCCGTTCTCTGTGCCTCTCTCCCCTCTGACAACAGCTGTGTCGATCCACCAAAACAAACAAATACTTTACACCTTCTACCAGAATGTCTTATATAATCCAAGAGCTTAGGATTAAAAGATCGTATTATTTGAAGAAATCTATCCGATCTGTACGATAACAATTGTCTTGTACGCCCAATAAAATTGGACGGAAATGTCCTTTAAGTGCCATAAAAACGGGTACTAAAAACTTTAAAATTGGATTACATAAGAACTTTTTTTTCTTCTTTTATAGTAAAATAAAGTCTTACACGACAGAAAAAAAAATTTATTTTCCACTTCTGAGTGGACCGACCACTCCTGAATTTGATAGCATGTAAAGTTGGCTGTTATCAGTGCAATTGAGCATCAAAGCTATTTTACAATATTTTTTACGATGATTTGCTGCTATATAGGGTTGATTTATGGATTACATATCGATAGTCAAAATATTTTGAAATCCCAAAGGTTTAAGATAAGATCAGAGGTGTTCGCTGAGAAGGGGTATTTGTTTATTAAAAATTAAATATGTACATGCGTACATGTAATCAACCAAGTTTTTTTTTATTCGGATGGACAAATAATTGTATAATTGTATGTCCTATTTTTGCGCTTAATATTCTTAAATTTTTTATTTATTTAATGTAATTTACAACTGTACAAAATAAAACAATAAGTAAATATGTTGTATGTTTCATTTATACTTGAAAATCTTGGGAAGGAACCGCTCATTGGTGGTACTTCAAAAATTAATTTCAATTAGAAGGTCCTGTGGCCATCTTTTTTTCAGACACCTCGGAGGATTATCAGGGATTGTTAAGGATGAAAGATTAAGCATTAATGGGTTAGGATGGTTAAGGAGTTTGGAATGAAAAGACGCATATCTGTTTTGGGCCAAATGTGCAACGAATGGGATGTTAAGTTCTTTTTGAATAAAGTTTTTTAAAAGCAAAATTTCATAAAAAATCAACTGAAAAATCAGAAGTTAGGGAATTCATTATGGTTAATCTTCCTTTATGGAACCAAGAGACGTACAGATGTTTATTAGCACTCAAATTGAAATTAGTTTAGTGCGCTATAAAGTAAGTTATGACGTTTATCTTCGTAGGAGTAGTAGTTTTATAGAATATGAACATAATTTGAAGTTTGGATTATATAATAATAATAAATTGGGAAGTTATCTGGATAACATGAAAGACAGAATTGACTTTAAAGATAAATTAAATGTTGTATATAAAGTTAATTGCCAGAATTGTGAAGGTTTATAAATTGGTGAAACATCTAAAAAATTAAAAACAAGAATTGATCAATATAAGATTAATTGTAAAAATATAAAGAACATCAAAATTACAGCATTGACACAACATAGTATTAAATATAAACATCAATTTTATTTCAACAATCCAGAAATATTAGATACAGTTATAGATATTAGATATTAAATATAATATTAGATATTAGAAATAGAATAGTAGGAATAGAAAAATAATAAAATCAGTACATATTACAAAAAACATTGACAAAGCAATCAATTATAAAACAGATATAAAAACTTTAGGCACACATTATATGGATATTATAAATAAATTAACTATTAAAAAAATAAATCGGCCTTTAGTTTTTATGTGGTTTTATATAATCTAGAATTAATTTAGTCATTTTTATTTTTTACTGTATAAAAAAAATTGTTTATAATTTAAAAAAAATTGTTTTATATAATAAAAAAACTGGTTTTTGAAAAATTGTTAATTTTAGTTTAATTGTTCATCTTTGAGGTAATAGAGGTAGGAGATAAATGTTTATCGCTTATATGGCTGTTATCATAATGAAACATAACCTTCAGGAAGGTAATTATTCTCCTAATAATGTATAACTGGTAATAGTAAAGAAGTTTTTTATTCATTAAATGACAATAATATTATTAAATATTAGCAATAATGACAAAATAGGAGATAATTATACGTTATATATAAAATACTTTTATCAGGTAAATATTTTATAAATAGTTTTGAAGTATATATGATATATTAGTAATGTTGTAAGCAGATGTTATAAGTTTTGTTGAATTTGGTTTTATAGCAACCTGAAGATGGGGGATATTCCCGAAACGTTGTTGTTGATTATATGAAATAAATTATTACAATTAAACAAGGAAGATTTGTGTTATACACCAAATTCGATTTAATTCCAGAAACTCTTCCAGTAAAAGATCATTAAGTTTTGTAAAATAATAGAAAAAACTTACATTTAGTTTCTTAAAGCTCTTAAAAAAATTTTACGTTTTATTATTCATTTAAACTCTATGACGTATCCTTCAATTACACTCTTGATTTTACTAGTAAAAATGCATAACTCTGTGAAATTTTAACCAATTTATAATGCTATTGCTGTTCATAAATTTAGGAAGAAATTTAGTTTGATGGTCTTGCCCTAGAAGCCATTGAATTTAAACACGGTAAGAGTGAATGCCATTTATGCTTTTACCCCATCTCGTTGTGGTGTTCGCATAATTTTATTTT
>NW_027105672.1:363421-368992 GCF_000696795.3 Halyomorpha halys | reverse complement strand
TTTTATTTATTTAATTATTTAAATAAGGCATTTAAGCACTGTCAGACTATTTCTATAAGCACAAGACCTAGCTGATATTAAATAACACTTGATTAGACGGGGTTATATAAATTCGTTTGAGATGTTTATGACAAAATCGAAAAATGTTAAAAAATTGATTCTATTAAGTGGCACATCCCATTAGTCGATTTTAGCAGAAACGTTAAAATTCCTGGCATATACATAACATGAATACATTAATTCGTTTTTGCATAATTTTTATTTTCTGAGCTAGTGTGTTCACATACACAGACCATTTTGTGAAACTTGGTTATAAGGATTAAGAGGAATTTAAAAAGTGTATTTATTTAGAAAAATGAGATTTGAAACTTTTTACTATATTAATGTTGCCCCTTACTTTATAATTCATATACATAATAATTGAAAGCGATTCAACACTATGTTTATCGGGATGAATAAATTTTAAACGTATAAATTTGAAATATGGATCATCTGCTACTTTTTTTTATTTTCGGAATTCTTAAATGCTAGGGTAGGGTACGTTGCTCCCAGGATGTGGGAAACAATCTTCAGCTAAACAGGAAGTGTGCAAAAATTGAATGTTCACGAAGAACGTGCTAAAGTTCTTTCACCCCGGTTCATAATGTTGCTAAATAACGCTTTTCCGGAGGCTGTTAGCAGCACGGCCAACCTAATTGGAGGGGCAACGATCGTAATTATTTTGACTAATGCTAGCTGCGCTGAGTTCATTATTTTGTTTTCACGGTTAGGCTAGGCGACAAAGTATTTAAGAGTGGAAACTTTTTTTTTTTTTTTAAACTTATTTATTGACATTTACAACTGTACATAAATACAACAAGTAAATTTGAAGTAAGGTCATAATGGTATGATATAGGCGTGTAGAGAAATTACCCATTATTAGCACTCAACATTTTTACAATATAAGGTCTCGAGGCCATCTTCTTTCTGGTAATGTTAAATTCATTTTTAAATTTTTAACAACGTTGTATCTTTTAGCCATTATCGATAGTACAGTGAAAACTCTTCACAACGGACAGCCGCGGGTCTGAGTGATTTCTCCGTTGCCGAGAGGTGTGAGAAGGGGTATTATTTTATTAAAACATTAAATATTTCCATGCGTGATCAGAACAATTTTTTTACAATTGGACAAAGTTTAATTGTATGTTCTATTTTTGTGCTTAATATTTTTTATATTTGAAGAGACAAGCATTGCTGTCTATGTTTATCGTGAGAAATAATTTATTCGGCCATGCTGCCCAAATACATACACAGCATATCAATCAATCCATGATCGGACATAAATTCACATGATAAAACATCAATTCCCCCCCTCCCAACTTTTCCTTATATAATCAATGTTCGTCTACATACTAAATACAATTTTTTTTTTTTTTAATTGAACAATATCATTACATTTGACAATTTTATTTCATTCAACTGACTATTTTATTCGCCCAATTTCATTTTACTCTCTCAGACCTTCCGTGTCCAGTGACCAGTAACCCACGTTTGATCCGCTAAACAAATTGATCGTTAGACAGCAATGTAAAGTCAAACTACAGACATAATAGTCACCGCAGTAGATCGATCAGTTTATAAAAAGAAACAAATAAAAAAAAATATATATAAATAAAAAAAAACTCATACAAAAGCCCAAGCGGAGAAAAAAGTCAGTTCTTTCACCCCGATTTTTTATTACTTTAGTAAAAGCTATGCATAATTACAAGCCAAAGTTGATGAGTCTGCCAAATATAGTTAGGGGGAATAAAAAATGATGGCCGTTTGAAAACGTTTAAAAAAATAATTTTCATTCGGAGCTTCTTATCGTTAAAACAGCACTAGACAACGTAATAGAAAATCATTTAAAGTAGATTACATTTAATAAAATATAAACCCTAATAGAGCTTTTTATGTTCAATAGTCTCCGAGATACAGTTTTTTTAAAAGCAACATTTCATAAAAAATCGATATTTCGTGAATTTATTGTGGATAATCTTCATTTAAGGGACCATGGGACGTACAGATGTATATTAGCACTCAAATTAAAGCTAGTTTAATGCACTATAAAAAAGTTTATGACGTTTATCTCCATTGGAGTATCAGTTTTCAGGATATTCACCCAAATAAATTAACAAGATAATGATAAAATTAAAGTCTTAATAATCACTTGAAATAAAAATGATTTTCAATATAAAAAAAAATTAACAAACAATTTTTGTAAAACAGCACTAATGAAAAACAAAAACAACAAGGATTCTTAAAAATGGTCTTATAAACAGTTTGGAATACATAAATAATTGTTTAAATTAAGATAAAATATGTCCACAAATTAAGTAAGGAAAAATAACAATTACTAGGAAATTGGGCTTGATCTCAAATAATTTTTGATTTGTAATTTGGTAAAGTGGATGTATGTATAGTTAAATATTAAATTATATGAGGAGAAGATGGTTGGGGGGTGCAGTCAAAATATAACACAAATAAGTTGAACAGAACGACATACAGTAATAATTTTACAGAATGAAATTAATAAAATTGAAGTGATGAAAGAAATGGAAAATAAAATGAATAATTGAATAGGTAAGTGAAAATAACATAATTAAGGAAATAAAATAGAAATTTTAAGTTATAGAATGCAAAAGAATATGAATTTATTAATAATTTAAATATTCATTTTTTTCTTTTTGTGTTCATTGGTTGTTATCTCGTTCTTAATTTTTAGCCCTGTTGAAGGCTAGAAATTCTGGCCGAAACGTTGGCACTATTAAATAAGTTATTTCAACTTATTTTTGTTATATTTTTACCACACCCCCCAAACCATTTCCTCCTCATATAATTTATCCACCGGCCAACTATATCTCATCATTATACATATTAAATTACTTGTGTGTAAATGTGTAATAATTTTTTTTTTTATTAAAATGCAATGTAAAATTTCTTAATTGTAAATATTTTTATTTTATTTTTAGAACTTGATAATATGCATAAGATTTCGAAATCCCGGATGAGGTATAGACAAGAAGTAAAATAAAGGGTATAAATTCCAAAGACAAAGACATATTCTAAGAAAAAAATCCATCAACATTTTAACATAGAGTTTACGGGGTTGAGATTCAATAAAAACTTCACTAGTATCGAGGGCTGAAATGAAATTCGTTTTAATTCTTTGAAGGGGCTGGATGTGGCCACTGCCCTTTAAGGATTTACGCTAGAGTTAACTTAGAATAAATTTTTTCTTCAAGGTGAAGGGTAATTATGCAAATTGGTGAGATAAAAGCTACATTATGAACTTAGACGGGATCCTTGGGCAATGTAGAACGGATTTAGGTGTGTGTTAAATCAAAGAAATGGTGTACATAAACGAGCCTCATTTCTTGGAACCATTTCTTTCACGGCGTTAATGATCTGTAATTTAGTATTTTTTTAATTTATAACTTTAATAATGTTCTATGCCAGTGGTTCTTATCTTGGTGGTGTGAACCTTTTGGTACTAGTATTGGTGCTATTGGATATGAATTTATTGTCAAATACCGTCTTTTCAGCTAATACTTAGAAACACTATGATACCTTAAAAAAAAAAAAAACTGTGCGTAATAGAAGAAAATCTGAAATTTTAAGGTTTAAAACTTATTGAGTTGATTTGGAATGACCCATTTTTTTTTTTAATTTGTTTTTTATTTTATTTATTTAATGTAATTTACTGTACAAACTAATAAACACAATAAGTAAATATGTGGAATGTTTAATTTACAGTTGAAAATCTTGGAAAGGAACCACCCATTGATATTATTTCAACTATTAATTTAAATTAGAAGGTCCCGTGGCCATCTTCTTTTCAGACGCCTCAGAGGATTATTAGGGATTGTTACGGATAAGAGTTAAAGAACTAATGGGCTATGAGTTTGGAATGAAAAGCATACCTGTTTTGGGCCAAATATGCAACGAAAGGGATGTTAAGGTCTTTGTGGATGAGTTTATTTGTAACGTTATAAGGAGCATCAAGGATTTTGGATTGTAAGGATTGGATGCGGTAGGAATTTGATGGTTGGGTAGAGCCCCAAAGCTCAATTCCATATGTCCAAATTGGTCTGATTATCATAGGGTATAATAATTTTTTGTAGTGAAAGAGAAGTTTAGAGCGTTTGTCAAGTATGTGTTTTAGTAATCGAAATCTAGGAGCAGTTTCTTGTTTCAGTCTTGTGACCCATTCCTTAAATTACTTCGTAGAACATCGGTTAGGAACCATGGCTCTAGATAGAGAAATATTTTTAATTTGTTAGTATTCTATTTTATTATAACATATATGACCTACCTATACTACGATTTATGACCGTTATTTGCACCTAAGAGTGACAAATTTCGAGATTCGTTTAAAATGTGAAATGTTATAGAGGTTTTTTACCATTAACTTGTAGGAAAAACCAAGATACATTAAAAATTGTATAGCTTGAAATCTAGGTTACAGGAATACTATTTTGAGTTTATATTTACTTATACACTGAAACGTCACTAATGCTATGTATTAGGTTGAAAAGTATTGCTGATAAAAATTGCCTATCAAATATAACAAAAGATCCACTAGAACTAACTTTTAGAAATTTTTCGTGTTCTTTATAAGGAATTTTAGAAAATTTAATAATAAGCTTATATGGAGAAAAAAGGATTATGTATATTTGTTTTGGAATTATTATAAATATTAACTACAATACAAAAATCTTGTTAACTATTAAATCCAAAAAATAATAACTCATTAATTGACCTTTCAAATTTTCTCCTTTTCCACGTTTCGTTCAAATTAATTGGAATTGGGTTAAATTAATTAATTGGGTTTCCCAAGTTGTAATTCAATGCTCCTTTAACTGTCGGTAACTGGGAGTGGAACTTAATGAATCATTTTTGATGTAATCCTCTATTGTCTCAATTTGTAATTCCGGATGCAATTGGCTATTTCTTACAAACCATGGAGCATCCACTGCGGTTCTTAGGACTTTATTTTGAAAACATTGTAATTTTTTTTATTCGTAAACAATGGCGCCCAGACTTAACAACCGTACATTGTCAGTGGCCTGAGAATTGTTTTAAAAATAAGAATATATGTTTCTGGTTTTAATTTGTATTTTCTATTTAGTGTAGGACATAGCATTGCTAACCTTGCGTTAAACGGATTGTTGCGTTTCATTTAGTTTGATGTTGATATGGTGATTCCAGGTACAGCGGCGATCGAAGTGAATTGTCATCTTACTATTTCACTGGCAGGATTCCATTTCACATTTTTACCTTTGAGGATTAGTTCTGGTGGGTCTGGTGGGCGTCTCACTTAATTGTGAAGCAGTATGACCAATTTCATTAGCATTTAAATGAACAAATTTCTGTCACATCTACGGTATATGCCGAAAATAAGTTTGTAATTATAGTTTCGAATTTCATTTCTGTGCTAGGCTGGTCACATACATACCGTTTTGCGAGTCTTCATTATTTGAAGAACGGGGACAAACGTTAGTTTCCGTTAAAAACTTGGATTATAAATTTTATGCGATCGAAATATTTCTT
>NW_027105672.1:354172-363371 GCF_000696795.3 Halyomorpha halys | reverse complement strand
ACGAAGCACGTGTTTACAATTCCTTGTAAACTGACGTATTACAGATCTGTAAAGGGGATCTTCTTGTTTTAAACCTATATATATATATCATATACAGGCAAGTGAGAGTAAAAAAGGGAAATATAATTTAAAAAATCCTAATTTATCGGAGTGTTAAGATAGTGGTATATTGTGAAATATTCTTGGAAAATAATTTAATCTAAACTAAACAATTTACCACTGATTCAATAAAAAATTAAATAATAATTTGATGTTTTAAATTATTATTAATTTAGAATCTTTTTTTGAGTTGGTATTATTACTTAACTAGACTTACTTTTTTTCTGGTTGTATAGACTTAGAGGCTATGAGGATATGAATTATTTCAATAAATAATTTTCTTCAGAGATTGGTACAGAATTAAATTGCTTTCAATGCCATGCTAAATTATGCCAATTAGATTACCCCAGTGCTGGCAGATGCCTTGCCTTTGACTATTAATGTGGGCGTTAATAGCCAGTTTGGTTTTCTGTTCAGCTTTAACCACACAAAATAATATGTATTGAAAAGGGACCACAAAAGTCGAGCGGGATCCATAGCCTCACATTTAGCCGGTAGAGCAATATTGAATACAATAATTGACGCAGGTGGCATTGCCATTAACAATGGCGGCCGGCCCGGCTCAATGGACCGATGTACACGTTGGTACAACAATTTAATTCAATGCCTCCCTGTGTACATACTCCTTGTTCCGGCCAATTAGGTGAAGGGTATGGTACCCATCTGTTTGGTCAGTTTCCATCAAGTGAATTTCGAAATTCCGCTGAAAGGATACAGTTTTAATCTAATCATATGACATCTCACCTTTATTTATCTTATAATGATTAAAGATTAACCTCATAGAAGATAGATATGGGATAGAATTTCACATTTACAAATGTTAGAAGACTACCAGACTAAACGTCTTTACAAGTCGCGTATTTTATTTTCTGTGGGAGTTCTCGAGAACTTAGAGCAGCGAAATATTGTCTTTGATGTGATTGGTTCAATATGATTGCTGTTAAAAATTCTTTGGAATATCTAAATAAGGCGGTGGCAAAATGTTTCTCCGTCCTGATGATTGAAATATTTGTAAATAGGTATATTAGCAGAAATTACATTTTCATTTATTATTTGTAGTTTAATTTTTTTTTTCATTTATTATCGGAGGTTAGTCATGGTTTTATTTTTTTGTTTTAATTTTATTTTATATATTCTGTTAATTATTGTTGTTAATCTTTATCATTTCGAATTTATTATTTTCATTATACGTGATGTTTTATAATTTAATTTTTATTTTTTATTTTAATCTGAGGCTCTAAAGCCTAATTTTGACGCATGCAATATTATTCTAAATGGATCAATCCCAGAATAAATAAAGAATATTATTATTATACTTTCTTGTATAATTTACAACTTATTAAGCAAACAAAAAAAAATTATTTGGTACTTGGTGGTATTTTTGTCTGTAAATAATAAGAAATGAAAATCCTTTCCTTAATTATTATATATTGCTCATTGATGACAGATTGAAAAAGAATAAAAGATAAATAAAACCAAATTGACGTATAATAAATAATTGATGAGGAGAATAATGGTCGGGGTATGGTCAGCAAATAAGCAAAACATATTTATTTCCCAACATTTCGACCTGAATTTCAAACGTTCATCAGGTCTGAAAAACAAAACGAGATAACAACCTTAATTCAGAGAAACATAAGAATAAAAATAAAATGATACAATCAAACTTGGGAATATACATAACAATAAATTAAAAAACATAGTACTTGATACTGATAAAAGATAAAATATTATATGTAGAGGTAAGAATTACACAAAATGAATGATATGAAAAAAAGGCAGTGTTCACGTAAATAAAGAAATAAAAATTCTGGAAGAATATGTAAATGATGAACAATTAATTGATTTTTTTTTTACCATACATTGGTGGTACTTCAATCATTAATTTAAATTAGAAGGTCCCGTGGCCATCTTCTTTTCAGACGCCTCGGAGGATTATCAGGGTTTGATTAAGAATTAATGGGTTAGGATGGTTAAGGAGTTTGGAATGAAAAGACGTATATCTGTTTTGGGTCAAATCTGCAACGAATGGGATGTTTTTATGAGTTTATTTGTGACGTAATAAGGACCATCAAGGATTTTGGATTGTAACGATTGGATGCGGGAAGAATTTGATGGTTTGGTGGAGCCCCAGAGCTCAATTCCATATGTCCGAATTGGTCTGATTATCGTAGTGTATACTAATTTTCTGTAGTGAATGGGAAGTTTAGAGCGTTTGTCAAATAAGTGTTGTAGCAATCGGAATCTACGAGCAGTTTCTTATCGTTTCAGTCTTGTGTGTGGATTCCAAGTGAGTCTCTTGTAAAGATGGAGTCCTAAGTATCGAATATGTTCAACAGGCGTTAAATTAATTGATTAAACATAATAAAATATGTAACATAAACAAATGACTAATATTGGTAACTATAGCTCAAAGAATGTACATAGCCTGATAATATAATATAAAAATACTCAAAATGAAACCAAAATAAAATTTAACATTAACTGTTAGTTTAGATTTATATTTTTTAGTTATTTTAGGGTTTAGACATCCTTGCAACTCGCTATTTAGGCAAGCATAAATTTGTTATTCGAAGCCGAATTTTCTACTTTATTTTATTAAATAATCTATTTTGTTTAATAGCTTGAAAATACCTTGCTCTGGGTATATCGTTTTTTTACTAGCCCATGCCGGAATTGGACCCAGGTACCTCCGGTTCGGATTTGCTAGGGCGCATCATACTCACAATATATTATTCTGAACCAGACTTAATTATAAAAAGAAGATTCAATGAATTGTGCTCCTATTTGTAAGGACACGCTTAGCAATTAACGTTACCTAGTTTCAAAGGAGCCAGTATTTCATTCGGTTGTCTCCACTTCTCAGCAGGGAGCTGAGAAATAATTTTCAGCTACTTGGGACAATAGACGTAGAGTTATTAATATTTTTTATTGTTCTACATCCTCTGAGAACACAAACTACTATAGGTAGGCCTTAATAAATATTAGAGTCGATATAACGATATTTTCTACTCATTTACTGATAAGAAAAGTGTGTGAGTATCGGTAGGGTTTTCGGAAGTCAACAAATTTTTAGTCTTTTTTTTTCTCACTCAGTAGCAGTGAGTTGAACTATTGCAGTCGTGTAAAATTTTCATACAAATTTTCTTAAATGGCGAATTTGAAAAACCTTCCTATTAAGCACCTTATTTTATTTATTAATTTTTTTTTTATAAAACCGGCCAAGAAGCACTGCGCCCACAGAGGGCCTATTGTACGCCATCCCTCCTCTGCTCAAAACAGGCCAATTGCCTTTGCAAATCTGGATACTGTATAAGGATCCACTGTTTCGCAAAGTTTGGGATCCAAGATACGATCCTTACCAAAGATGAGGAATCGTGTTCTTGCCACTGCATCACATTTGCAGATGATGTGGTAAACAGTCTCTTCCTCCTTTCTGCAGAACCTGCAGATAAGGGACTCTATCAGTCCCATTTTATAGAGATGCTTGTTTAACAGACAGTGTCCTGTGTATAGTCCTGTCACCCATCTTAGGATACTTCTATCCATATTAAGAAGGCAATTGCTTCTTTTTGGGCAGGGTCCTTTGAGGAACATTTTTGATTGTTCCATCCCTCTGGTGTTTCTCAAGAGTAACTTTTTGATATGCCTCTTCGCATGGCTGAGACATTAAGCACCTTAAATTTTGTTTAAATCAAATTATTATTAAAAATAGCTAAGAATTTATAAATAATTAAAGGAGAACGCGCTTTTCACCCAAACAAATAGAGAAATTGTCGAAAGCACACGATCTTATTCCATAGTACGACTTTATTATCACTTCTTTAATAGTGTTATTTTTATGATTCATAATATATTACTTTTTAAATATCAGCCAATTACAATCAACGTTTAACTATGACACATTATTATATGATGAATTTAAGGATTATATATAATTCGTTTTTAGTGAATGTGACTTATAAAACACAAAATATTAAATTTTGATTTTTATTAAAAGGAGCTTAGGTATTAAAATAGAATATTACATCCTTTTAAAATACGTAAAAAAAAAAAAGGAATCCCTGTTTTAATTCACTCCTGCTCAAATTTATACAACTATATCCATATTTCCCTTTTACCATCAACAAGAAAAATAAAAAAAATGTTATGACCCTAAAGAAAGGTTACTAGGAGTCATTAACTCCGAGTAAATGGATTTATGGCCTATGAATGTGACATCTTGAAGGATTTTATTACACTGGATTTTTTTGGTGAGTTCCATTGGGTGGGATCACAGCCATCGTCGGGCAATAAACCAAGACTATTCTACATTAAACTTCCAAACAAAAAGTTAATGTCCAAAACCATCCTTCTGGTTCTCTTATGTTGATTTCTTCTATTCAATTCATTTGCTTTAAATTAATAAAAAAAAAAAGTGTATATACTCAGACGACCTCAGTTCATTAAATGTTTTATGGTTACCATGAACTGCTTCATAAGCAAAATCTTAAATAGAAAAGGATGAATGGGAGACGTGACCTACGAATGCACATGTCGTTTTTGGCTACATTAATTCAAATAAATAAAACTACTCAGCTTATCACCTCAGATTTAGTTATTTGATTTTCCATTTATTATATCCATAAACGTTTATTGACTGAGAGAAAAAAATACTACACAATAATAACTTTTATATACTGATCTACTAGTTTTTGATTGTTATATTTTCAAGAGAGTTGTCTGAAATTGTTGAAGTTGGTTTACAGTTCTTGCAGTTTTTTTTTCCTTTTCTTTAATATCAATTATATACCAATGATTGGTTCTGTTTTCTTTTAGGTTGACTGAAATTAAACTGTTTTGTTAGAATATTAACAAAACAGTTTAATTTCAGTCAACCTAAAAGAAAACAGAACCAATCATTGGTATATAATTGATATTAAAGAAAAGGACAAAAAAACTGCAAGAACTGTAAGCCAACTTCAACAATGTCAGACAACTCTCTTGAAAATATGACAATCAAAAGTAGTAGTATATAAAAGTTAGTATTGTGTAGTATTTTTTTCTCACAGTCAATAAACGTTTATGGTTATAATAATTCGAGAAGTTTGTCGGGGGGGGGGGTGCGGTCAGCAAAGAGCAATATAAATAAACAAAACCATATTTATTTATTTTACGCCGACGTTTCGACCTGAGTTTCAGATCTTCATCAGGGGTTGTGGCGTAGAAGGTAGGCTTACAACTCAAAGCCTACAAACCGGTTTGTACTTCTTCTCCAATCATTAATCTACGGTCAACTATCTACACCTCATTATGGTTATAATAAATGGAAAATCAAATAACTAAAGTTGAGGTTTACAAAAAATGAGAATTTTGTGTGGGAATGTGGCAAGTTTGAAGGGATCCACATCCTGAAAACTCTTAGGTTATGGTTGATTTGTCTTTATCAAATTGAAATTATATTTTATCACTCGAGTTTAACTAAATTTTAGTTCCTTAGGATTTATTTATCTTGTAATTTATTTGTTGGTGAATACTTTTAAGATTTGGATAGCTTGACCTAGAGCGAAAGTGTATATCAATATTATAGTATATTATAAATATAGTGTATATTATTTAAAGCCATGAAATTCATTTTTGTGGTGTTCTCAACATCTGCTATTAAGCAAAATGGTGGGAACTTTAAGCTAATAAGTATAGTATTTCGATTTAGCTTACAACTGGGAAAAACATTTATTCGGTATTGACCAACCGGAATCAAAGCCTTTCTTTAAATCAAAACACCGAATCAAACAAATTCTTAACTTACAACATTGAGATATGTTTTATTTATTTATAACCAAAGTCTCAGAGATTTCCAAAGCATTTAAATGAAGTAACAATGATTTATCATTATGGGCATATATCATTGATAATATGAGAGTAGTAAGGACGGTAATGTAGTTGTGTGATATGCGATCCCTGAAGCAGGGAATGATTGGGGGTGCAGATGGGGCGGGCTAGCGGAACCATCCTCACTCCCTAATTGCTTGAGCAACGACCTTCCTACCTCAGCTGTTCTTATTGAATAAAATTATCCCTATGATATCCCTACCTCCCCCAAAATGTAACGCTAACTAGTAATAAACACACGGGGTGTAAGGATCGGCGTGATTCTACACCTCATTTGAAACAAAAAATGTTCATATGTTGGCCACATTCCCGAGAATTGAAGTTCAGAGTTTTTAAAAAATGTTTTTATATCTTTATTGAAATTTACAGCTTTGCATAATAATCAGTAAATTTGATGTATGTTTATAATGGAGTGATACAGGCATGTAGAGAAACTACTCATTGGTAGCACTCTAATGACGTTTTTACATTAGAATGTCTCCTGGCTATCTTATTTTCAGCCGCCTCGGAGGATTGTCAGGAATGGAAGAGGAAGGAAGGTTAATAACTAGTGGGTTTATTATGGGTGGTTAGAGAGTTTATAGTGGAAGGAATGATATCAGGTTCGAGCTAGATCGGTTACATATCGAACAATAAAAAGGTCTTTATGTATGATTTTATTTGTGACAAAGTAAGGAACATTTTGATTGTAAGGATTGGTTACGAGAGGAATTCGAATATTTAGTGGAGCTCGAAAGCGCACTTCCGTATGGCCAGGCCCGGATTATAGGCCTTATTATAGTTGTATAGATTAGTCTTTTGTAATGAATTGCAAGTCTAGACTGTTCGTCTAGTAAGTGCTGTATCGACGTACAGTGCCCTGACTTTACAGTCTTTTGGAAGGATTCCATGTTAGTCGTTTGTCCAGATGTAGTCCAAGGTAGCGGATCTGTCCTAATGGGGTAAGAGCAACATTACTGAAGTATATTTTAGGGCAGTCAGCAGGTTTACGTCGAAGAATAAAGGCGATTTGATGGGAAATATTTTCATCCTCTGATTTCGGCACCATTCTTCAAGAGTTTTGGTATGGGACTAGAGAGTTTGGGATGCGATCAAAGGGTTATTATTAACTGAGAGCACACATGTATCATTGGCATACGTGGTGAGGATAGTGTTAGGATTGGTTGGGATGTCTGTATAGATTATATAGAGGATGGGACCGAGGATACTACCCTGAGGAACACCAGCGGACTTTTTTTTTTAAATCTTGTTTTTTGTTGGTATAGAAGCGATAAATCAAAGAACAAAATGCAAAAATGAGTGAGTAGAGACACTCGGAAGTGCCTCCCGGAACAGAGAGGAGAGGGGATATCAAGAAATAAAGGAAGAATAACGGAAGAATGGAGTAAGTCCACACCTCTCCGTATAATTAACATCCATCATCATCCACATCATTAAATCCGTAGACCAATTATTCAAAATTAATTAACTCTTGCTAACAATAAGGGTTTAGTTTTGGCCATCACCTGTAACTTATGCAATATAATTTTCTTGTAAGTTGTGTTTATTTTCATTATTATAGTTTTATTGTGTTTATTATTATTATATATTGTTTATTTTCATACAGTACACTACAATCCAACCAGCTAATCAAAAGTGAAAGTGCTCCTGACTTTCACACACCAGAACCAGATACCGTTCCTTCCATAATAAACTTCTCAACCACCCAAATCCACTTTTTTCTAACCTGGCTTCTCCTTCATTACCTAATAATCCTCCTAGGCGTCTGAAAAGAAGATGGCCTCGAGATTTTCTCCTCTAGAAATGTTATTGGAGTACTATCAGTGGATAGATTCTCCACATGTTTTTATCATGTCACTATGTCACCTACAGCAAATTTACTTGTTGTATATATGTGTATACAGTTGTAAATAACAATAAATAAATTATTAAAAAAAAAAACTTTCACACAGAAATTGTAATTTGAAAACGACTAAAAACAGGTATGTTAAAGTTTGTGAGTTTATGTTTATAATATATGCTAAAACGAACACTTCGATTGAAAGTTTATTGTGCAATATTCATTTATCAAGTTTTTTAAAAAATAATACTATGTACGTAAAAAGAAAAAAAAATTATAAACGCTACTATCTATCTAACATCATTTTTTTTGTTTTTGTTTTACAACAGGCCCATCAGAAATTCTGTGCGTAATCAGCTCCAAAGGTTAAAAGGTTAGTGACCCTAAATGGTTGACGCCCTGTATGAACTCATCGGAACGTTTATACCCCTTGCACGTGAGTTAAGGAGCAGGAAATATTGAAAGGTTGATAATAGAGGTAGGGGAACTTGGACACTATCACTATGACCTGGTGAGTAGGTGTAATGACTTCTCCATCATTGCATAGATTAGCTCCTGTTATTATGGTTAGAACCGGAGGGGAAATTGATGGAACTGAGGAAGGATAGGCGTAGTCTCAAGGCTCCTAGTCCAGTCTTAATTATGGGGGTTACTAAACCCAGTCGGCCTCGAGGTGCTTCGCACTGTCAAATCTTACGCCTTAAAGTCAATTAGATTTAGGGTTTTATAAAAGGAAAAAAAAAACATTAAAATTAATAATAACACAACTCCAATTGATCCACTTTACTCTCAACTAAGTTATTTCAATTATCCAATGTTTCGGCCCCTTAGGCTATTATCAAGGAGGTGACCTAAAAATTGTTTTTTATTATTCCCTCACAAATAACACTAATATTTCTTAAACATACCTTTTTTTTTTTTTTGACTTTATTTAGTTTATTCACAACTGTAAAAGTATTTTTACAACCAGCGAATGTAGAGAGAGCGAAAAAATAAAATAAAATAAAAATAATAAATAATAAAAAAAAAAGTCATGAAGACATGAAGGTTAAGGTCATCCAATGATGCCTCTCCATTAAAATTGAAATTTAAAAATCAATTTAAGAGGTCCCTATTCCTTAAATATACCTTCTTATTGATTTTTCACTATTCACTATTCATCATGTCCGTATTTTTTCTTAACTCCACATAGTTTATTTATTATATTACAATTAGAATTAGCAATGCATGTGTGTGCTTATAAATATATATTATTGGATCCTTATTTTTATTATATTCTGTATCATCTTGTTTAATTCTCATTATTATATTAATTCACTAATTGTAAATTTGCAGCTTTATTATTCACTTCAAAATCCTTTTGGTTATTTTCATTTTATTATTATTTTT
>NW_027105672.1:316532-353483 GCF_000696795.3 Halyomorpha halys | reverse complement strand
CCAGATTGGCCTTATTACAGTCATGTAAATCAGTCTTTTGTAATGTGTTGGAAGTTTAGACCGTTTGTCAAGTAAGCGCTGTAATAGTCGAAATCGTCGTGCAGCTTCCTGTTCCAAAATCTCCAATCCCATATCACAGCCCTCGAAGAATGGTGTCGTAATTGGAGGATTAAGATAAATTCCAACAAATCCCATAAAATCACCTTTACCCTTCGTCATAAACCCTTGACTGCCCTACAGTTTCATTTAATGATGTTACTCTTATCCATGTCGAACAGATCCGCTACCTTGGACTACATTTGGACAAACGATTAACCTGGAATCCTCACACAAGATTGAAAAGACAGGAAACTGCACGTCGATTTCGACTATTACAGCACTTACTAGACAAATGGTCTAAACTTCCAACACATTGCAAAAGACTGATCTACATGACTGTAATAAGGCCAATCTGGACATATGGAGTTGAGCTAAACCTTCGAATTCCTCTCGTATTCAATCCTTACAATCCAAAATACTTCGTAAAATCCTCAATGCTCCTTAATTTGTCACAAATAAAATCATACATAAAGACCTCAATGTCCCTATGTAACCGATCCAGCCTGAACCAGATATCACTCCTTCTATTATAAACTCTCTAAACACTCAAACCCCCTAGTTTCTAATCTAATGCTACCAATGGGTAGTTTCTCTACACGCCTGTAACACTCCAATTTAACTTAGATCTGATTTACTAAATTTATTATAATGTACAGTTGTAAATAGCAATTAATAAAAGAAAAATTGAATAGCCTCCACAACACCTTAATAGTCAAAACTGTAATATTTACATTTCACTCATGCCTATCATTTGTATGTGTTATTTTGGCACCGACCAATAGATGTCAACTGGTCGGACCATATTAGATGTATTTTTAAAAGCTAACAAAGCGTAATGCCTAGTAAATCTTAAAAAAAATTAAGTATTGTATCATATATTATAGCAGAATAATAATAATCCAAGTGAAGAATTCTAATGTCTTTACATAAATGTTATTGAAATGGGTATAAAGTTATATCATCTTCGAATTTGCAAACGCTCAAGTCAAGTCCGATCTAATAGACAAGCTTACTTAAGAAGGCATCGAACCAATGAGTTTCCTGAACCACATTATTATTTTTAATATCTATTTCTCTCTAATTTTTCGCATCATCTTGAACAAAAAACCAAAGAAATGTAGACAAATTCACTTATTTTAAATTTGTCTGGAAATTATGCTTATTCAGACAACAATTTTAGGAACCAATTTTTTAATTCGTTGATAATGATCTTATGTTCGCTCTCTTGTGCTTTTCATACTAGAAATGATTAGTATTCGTGTCAAAAAATTATTGCCAGAAGAAAAAGATATTTAGAACTGTTCTCAACGGTCCCTTTAAATTTTTGGGAGTAGTACTAAATCCTAATTTCAGGTTTGTCACCTCACCAGCCGCCGGTTTCGCAGCGAAAAAAAAATGGTTTTGCCTTTTTTAAAAAAAGATTCTTATAACTAGAAAACTAAGCATTCTCATATAACGCTTTATAACAAAATGAAGCAGACAAAGTTTTCTAAAAAAATAGCATTATATTTCGTTTTTGGGCAACCTGAAGTGGCAAATATATATTTAAAAAATACTTAACTAATAAATATGAACATCCTTTTTTTTCCTTTTAAAGCCTGGGGAAATTCTCCTGCCACCAGTTTCAGGACGATAAGAATTTAAAAAAGCCAACATTTTGGAACTTTAGTCAGTTTTACGCTTATAACTACAAAATAAAGTATTCCAGAAGATTAACATTCAATTAGAAACTAAATCAGATACATTTTCCTAGGAAAAGCGTATGTTATATTTCATTTTTAGCCATCCTAAGGTGCCGTTAAAGTGTACTTGACAAAGAATTTCGGTTCTCTGTGAAAACCGCTAAAAATCTGTTCGGTTTGACTTTGTCATGCCTAACTTTTGTAAAATACCTAGTTTTAGGTAAATAACATTTTTCTGGGATTTTTTTTTTTTTTTTAAATGTTTCACTGAGAACCGAAAAAAATCTTTTTTAAGTGGACTCTAGTTACACCAAAGTTTGGCTTAAAATGAAATAAAACATACACATTTTTAAAAAAATGTATCTGTAGTCGGAATAATATAATATTCTTATGGAATGTTAGTCATCGATGAACGCTTTAAGTACTAGCGAAGAACTAACAAAAATTCCAAAATTTAGTCTTCTGTAAAAATCATTTTGGTTATGAGGTTGGAGGCTGGCAATTTTTTTCCTGATCTAAAAAAGAAATAAGTATGTTCATGTTCAGTAGTTATATTATTTAAGGAAAAGATTTGTAGCTAGTATGCAATGAGAGATAGATGAGTAATCCCATATGCTACATGTTGCCTATTCACGTCAATGCAATCACCTTCCAAAATTACTAATTACATTAACTAATTATCGAAAGAGAGAGAGAAAAGGTAAAAGAGGTGTGCGGGAATATGCCGATAGAATGACTTTAGAGGCTTCTCCTATCACGTACCAGATGGGTATGGACTTGAAAATTGCATTACTGATTGCCTCATGGATTGGCTTCCTTGCAGCTTACTACCGTCGGGGTCCGAAACAGATGAAATTGTTATGCTTATTAGAAACTTTCAATTTTCACGTTTCGTTTTGATAACAATATTAGTCCGTCCGATTATGATATCTCATTAAATGTAGATTCTTAAGTTTAAGAGTCATACATTCCTAGTGATTTGAATATGGTCAGGGCTGCGGTTGAGAAGGAAAAAAAAATTTAACTAATTTTAATTAAACTATTTATTATTTTCTGCCAACGCTTCAATCTACGTTTTTTGTCTTCATCAGGGCTACAATAAAGAGGTACATACTAGGTTGAGCCAATGTAATAGTAAATGAGTGGCACAATAAATATTAAGGTGGATATAATAAACAATCACAACCATAAAAAAAGAATAACAACAAAAGAGAATAAAGATAAATATAAAAACAATTATTAATTAGCATGATAAAGTGAACAGATACATCATAGTGCATAATTGAAAAGATCTATTATTTTAATTAAATGAGGAGACATAATAACTGATATGCATTTTAACGATCTGTAATAATAATTTAACCGTTACTCTTAATATTTAACATCACTTATTATGTCTTTTCATTTAATTAAATTAATAGATCTTTTCAACAATATATTATAATGTATCAGTTCGTAATTATTATGTCAATTAATTATTTTTATCTTCATTATTTTATTATTTAAGATTGTAATTGCTTATATTTTATACCACCTTTATATTTTTTATGTCACTTTTTTACCCTTAAATTAAATCTACCTTCTTTGTATATTTTTATTATAGTCATTCATCAAGGTCGAAACGTCAACAGAAAATAATATATAGTTGTTAACTATTTCTTTTTTCTATTTATTTTAATAGGATTAACTATATATACCTAATTTTATTATTTATTTTTGCTTACTGACCGCAGCCCTGACCATTTTCTTCTAATTAACTTACAATCAATCAAAAATAGTAAGGTAAGGGAAAGAAAATAAGAAAAATAACTATGAAATGCAGTTTAGTGTAAAAAAACATGTAATAAAATAGTGAACTAGATGTATAAATAGTAAAATATTAAATTGTTTGTATGTATAAAATTTTTATCAAAATTCAATGTTAATTTTTTATAAAACACTGTAGATTTAAATTTTTTTTATAACTGGATAATGCGCAAAAAACCTGTTCGGCGTAAAAAAATCGTTGTTCGGATGACATAAGATTAAAGTGTTAAAATGGGTGTGAATTCCTGAAAAAGGAAAATAATTAAAATTTAACAAATACCTTTTAGAATTTAGGTTGTAATATTACAACTTATAATTTATAATAAAAATCATAAGGTCCTAACTGAATCTGTGACATGACTAATTAACAATGCAAAATGATCAAATGGCACGTAACAAAATTAGAAATTAAAAATGTGAACGATATGATGTCTAGTTCTATCCAATGATCATATTATACCATAAGACATATAACATTCGAAACTGTTAGAGTTGTCTACTAGTGTGAACTAGGCTTGGGGTCACATAAGCCCCAATAGCCCACAAGAAAGAAAAAAAAAGACAGTTATTTCATCTCAATATTTTATTATTATAATTTTAGTACTGAATACTGTGTACAGTTTCTAGTCAAAATTTATGAGTCATGAGTCATAGTTAAGAGGAATAAAAAATTGCGGTTGTTTCAAAAAGTTGAAAAAAATTTTCATGTGGAGTTCCATAACTGAATATTTAAGTAGTTGACCTGCAACACTAGAAAACCAAAGTAAGAATAATTTGAAGCAGATTAAATTTCCTAAAATATGGGACCTTACTATGGAATATGTTCGACAGGGTTGGATAGTTTAAAACAAAATTACAACAACCAGTAAAAACTCACTTTTTCCCAATGCCGATATATCATCTATAAGATTTTATAGTTATTCGTAGATAAACTCACAAATATTGTTTAATGGTAGAACCAATTACGCTGAATTTATTTACGTTCAATTGTTCCCGAGATACAGTTTTTAAAACGCAAAATTTCATAAATAAGGTACTGAAAAATCAGTAGTTAGTGAATTTGTCTTTATCTCAGGGATCATTAGACGTACAGAGTACGTGTAGAGTACTATGTGAGAGTAGTATGAGTAGAGTACGTGTGCACTCATATTAAAGCTACTTTAATGTACTATGAAGTAGTTTAATTTATAACATTTATCTTGGTAGTAGTATTTTTCATAATATTTATATACGGATACTGATCGGTTCACGTTAAAACTTTATTTATAGATGTAAAGGGGAAACCAAAGTAGAAACTAAACCAGTTTAGTAACATGACAGTGTATACATCAATATTATCTCAGAACTCTGAATTTATGTTGCTGAATTCAATGGAATGCATTTATTTATTTTAATTTTGATAACATTTTCAGTTATAAAAAAAAAAAATCTTAATTTTTCAATCATTAAAATAATTTTTTCCGATAAATAGTATATTATTCTGTTCCAAAGTAGTTAATTTGATAATTTTTCTCACCTTATTTTGGTTACACCTTCCAAGAAAACCCCTGACTTCATACGTCTCAATAGGTTAATGAAACTTACACAAAACTTGTTCCAATACGTATACTTTAATGGTAAAATAGTCTCAATACAAAGGTCAATAAAGCTTATTTTAATTTTTTTTTTCTGGTCTATCAAAAACGAATATTCCTATTATTAAATTGGAAGTGGCCGAGGAAATTTAGGAAACGGCATTTCATGAAACAAACAAACTTTTGAAAAAACTACAATTTGTTTACTTTCGTTGGTATTTACTTGGCCGAAATATATTTTGTTGGATAGTTTTTTTATATACCTTTATTCAAATTTACAACTGTACATTTTGATATATCCAGTAAATTTGATGTAAGTTTATAATGGAGTGATACAGGCGTGTAGAGAAACTACCCATGGGTAGCAATATTTTTTTAAAAATAATTTGTTTATTGTTATTTACAACTTGTACGTAAATTTGCTATAGGTGACATAGTGACATAATGCAAACATAAGGAGAATCTACCCATTGATAGAACTCCAATAACATTTCTAGAGGGGAAGATCTCGGGGCCATCTTATTCAGACGCCTTGGAGGATTGTCAGGAATGGAACAGGTAGCAAAGTTAGAAACTAGTGAGGTTGGGTGGTTAGAGAGTTTATGGAACATTAAGGTCTGTATGTATGATTTTATTTGTGACAAAGTAAACAGCATTAAGAATTTTGGATTGAAAATGAGAAGAATTCGAAGGTTTAGTGGAGCCCCAAAGCTCAACTCTGTATGTCTAGATTGGCCTTATTACAGTCAGTTAGATCTGTCTTATGGATTGAAAATTCTTATCGTTTGTCTAGAAAGTGCTGTAATAGAATCGACGTGCAATTTCCTGTCTTTTCAGTCGTGTGTGAAGATTCCAGGTTAGTCGTTACTCCAGTTGCAGCCGAAAGTAACGGATCTGTTCGACAGGGTTGGATAGTTTAAAAAATACAACAACCAGTAAAAACTCACCTTTTCCCAATGCCGACATAACATCTGTAAAATATATATTGATCTGACTGCAAGATAGATGCCTTATAAGATAGGATATATTGTGTTCATAATAAATAGCAAATTAATATTAATTACAAAAATCTAATGTTTTATTATTTCACCCAAGGCCCAGGATAAGTGGATATGATTTGATTTGATTTTTTTTTCATCTCCCTTATTCGTAATTTTTCCGCAGTATTACAAAAAAGAAAATTTGTTGTTTTTAGGGTTCAGCATTATACATATAGACACTCGGAATGTACATACATATGTATTAACTGTATCAATGGATGAGTACACGAGAGAGCATCTGGTCGTTTAGCTGTTGGCTCGTGGGCTTCCGATCGTTATGCACCATCATCCGTAAAAATAGTTTTTTACCAGCTATCCGGTAAGGTCCCTCTGCTCTCGAAGATAACTGAAATGACACAAATTTTTTTAAAAATTAATTGTTAATTTCATTTATGACTTTAGTACAGTTCTTATTTCAAAGGATAAATTAAAAATTAAAAATTGAACTAAAATGAAATCGATTAAATAGATTAACTAGTGTTGACAAAAATTAAGCGCGAGTACCTTCGAAAAATATCAAAAATTACAACACGGATCCGGAAATATATCTTGTATACAAAAAATGGGGAGGGGGTAGATTGATAAATGACATTTAACCGTAGAAACAGCTCTGGTATTGCTTCAGCAGTTATTAGATCATACAACTAGAATAAATTCATCCAATGCATCTAATTTGTCATATACAAAGATGACTAAATTAGTTCAATTTCGAACTTGGTTTCTCCTGCAAATTAGTAAATAATATTGTAATGTGAACGAGTCAATATACCGTATATACCAAAAATTAAGGTATCTAAACCCGAGTCGAAAAATGTGGTATTTGGTGCAGATTAATTATTTGTAAACGGCTTAACACATATGGTTAAAAGCTGGTACAATGTTTAGTTTTACCCACTGCAAAATAAAATGATACTGACAACCAATGGAAAGATACTAAGATTGAAACAAACTTTTTTCTTCGCTGGAGGAATGAAGCAAAAAAGGGTACATATGAGTGTAAGAGAGGACGGTTTCTCATTTTATTTCAGCGTGATGGATCATATAGCCTTCTTGAGATTTTTCTCTAGGAGAAGTTGTCAGACTATTTTTGTATACTTTCGGGATAGCACTAGACCTCACAGCGTACACATGTTGCGTAACGTATCTACTGTTGAAACCAAACAGAAAATCAAAGACATGCGTTTTTTCTCTCATACATAATAGGTAGATGCTTATTCGTCGACTCGGTGACTATTGACATAGCCCTAGACGACGTCTCTGAGACCGAAATCACCAGCCAGGCTACTAGTGAGGCCGACATACCGATACAATGAACGGTCACAGAAGATAGTCTACAGACAATATTTCCAGACGGTCTACAGATAACGTGACTAGACGTCACACCTTCAACAAGAAAATTCCTCTTTTATACGATACGTCCTGTCGTCCTTAAGATTTCTTTTAGGATGCGTAAATATCTCGCTGGAATGTTGTAATCTCGTTGGAACCTGGATTATCAGGTAGTTAACCAAACTAATTAACCATCTTTCTCTCTTAACCATTTACTGGTGGTCCCCAAACCCAGAACAATAATAAATATATTATGAGTCTATAATAATTTTTTATCGATTTAATGATTATAAACATTTCCTGATTTGTCATAATTTACATTGAGTTATGGAAGACCCCAACTTACTTTTAGCATCCAGTATGGTCATCTATAGACCACTGGCAATCATGTCGAGTAATGTCTCAACTAGTGTGGGCTCAGCTGGTAATGTGGATATGTAACCTGTCCGGAATTACGAACTGCAGGAATCACTTATCCCTGCTAGGGCTAGGAAGACTGACGTACAGGCGCAACAGAGTGAGGGATAATGGTGAGGCCTGAGGTTCCGGTCCCTGTACAATGGAAGCAACTGAAGAGAATAGCGTAGACGAGGGACAACCGGTTAAGGAGATGAAGGAGGTGGAGCTGATGCCACATGCTGGTGCAGGTAAATGTGACCAGTTAGAACCGCAACCGGTGACTTCTAAGACCTGTGAATTTGACTCCAGTTGACATGATCCTTATGAGGATGTGCGGAATCTACAGAGGAAGGAACAAGATCCTAGATGAAGCAGAAGAGTATGACTTTAGATTAAAAGAATATGATAATCGTAAGTGAGGAAATAGTGGAATAATTGAGTTCGCTGAAGTTGCCGGAATAATAATAAGGTTTATTCTATCTGTCTGGAATATAAAAATATTTTTCATACAATTTTATTTACAATGGCTCTTATTTTAAGATGCTTCCTTATGCATATTTAAACATTTTTTTGTACTACGTATTTTATTCCTACCTAAGAAGGAAAAAAATCAAAAGACTTGAAATTAATAATATGATTTAATTACTTTTTTATTTTTTAGAATTTTTATTAATCATACCATATGAAGATAGAAATAAATATATTTCACTAATGCACGATTGATCTTTACATTTTTAAATATTATTATCTTTAAATCGTTTTTTAGATTTATTTGTACATTTTTTTATTCCTACGAGGCTCTCACCAATGGAAAAAAACAACAAAAAAAAACATACTAATATTTTAATATTTTTTTACATCAATAATTATAAATTCCTTTTTAAAGTTTTGACAATTGCAGTATGTAAAATATAGATTTATTTATATCATATCCCATTACATAATAGAAAATAATGTAATATAAACTTTTTCTCTTAGCTAATTTTATAGTAATAAAAACTTTTTAACTTTCAAGCCCGGAAAATTCAAGTCCAATCAAAATCATGAAATTGAAAATTAATTATTTGGAAAAATACTTCCATAGGACCGCACCTTGAATTCTCACCCTTTCTCCGTCATTCCTTATTTTAGCAATTACTTCACAGTTTGGTCATCACTAAGGCCTGGATCTTTATTATTTAATAATGGTAAATATTTAAAACTAACATTAAACAAAAAAGGTAAAATATTTATTTCAAACGCAATTTATTTACTGACTTTTTAATATAAAAAAAAGTTGACAATAAAATCTATAATTAATCAAGTTTATATTAAAAATCATTCGTTTTATAAAACAAAATCGTAAGTAAATATTTTTTGGAAACAAACATTTGTATTGCGAAAAGCTCCTTTCTACCCCACATGAAGTAATTGGAACCAGAAGGGACGTTGTTATGAGGGGAAGGCAATAAAATAGGGAATATGAGAGTGTTCCTCCTCCGTAATTTAAACAAAATGAAAAAATGGGAATTTTAAGACCTAAAAACATTATTAGAGGTTAGTATGCTCAAAATTGCTTATGGCAATGCGCTAATGGCGTTGAGTGAGATCAGTTTTTCAAAAATGATTGGGAAATGAGAAAATTCCTCAAAACTTCGGTAAGTTTGGAAGTTAAGTCAAAATTGTAGGAAAATTTCAAATTCCTCCTTCCCCCAACATGTCGTTGCAGAAACACCCCTGATTGGTGTATATTTAAACATTAAAATATCTGTAGACTTAACGGGTTTAATACTTCAAAAATTTCAATTTCTTCTTTTAGAATTTTAGAACTTGAATTACTTTTCGGGATCTTTAGCTTACTACAGGCCTGGTAAAATACTAAATTATGTTTAAATTAAATGAAAAAAAAAGATTTTTTTCTTGAAAAAACAATATTTTATAAATAAATTTTGTTTTATTTTATTTATTGTTAAATGTTATCCTAAAAAATCGAAAAATATTTATTTAAATAAAAATCCGGTTCCTATTCATCATCGAACCTAGTTCATTTCATTTCTGCACGCTGCATTCGTATTATTCTTTTTTATTTTTTAAAATTTATTTATAGAAATTTTCAACTGTATGAAAAATACAATAAGTAAATATGATAAATGTTTCAGAAGACATCTTGGGAAGGAACCTCCCAATGGTAGTACTTCAATCATTGATTTAAATAAGATCCTGTGGCCATCTTATTTTCAGACACCATGGAGGATTATCAGGATGAGAGATTAAGAACTAATGGGTTTGGGTGGGTAAGGATTTTGGAATAAAAGGAAGTATATCCATTTCGGGGCAAATCCGAAACGATGAAACATAAAATGTTGAGGTTTTTATGGACGAGTTGATTTGTGACGTAATCAAGGATTTTGAATTTAAATGAGAATAAGAGTTTTTTGTAGTAAATGAGAAGTTTAGAGCTTTGTTAAGTAAGTGTTCTAATAGTCCGAATGGATGTGCAGTTTCTTGTCTTTTCAGTCTTGTGCGAGGGAACCAGAGAGAAATACTTTATTCATATATGCTGCCTAAATACATTACGTTGCTATCTCACACAGCATACTTATCAATCCGTAATCGGACATATTTACATTACATATTCATGGTATAATCATAAAAAAAGATATACAATAATAGGATATAATAAACAATTTTTTTTCACCACTACAGTTTCCTTTTACAATCCATTTCGGTCTGTACAACTAATACAAATGTTTCACTCACTCCCATTTTTCCCTATCATTTCTGCTCAATTATTCAATTCACCCCATCAACAAATTCGCTCTCCGGAATTCACCCTCCTAGATCCTCTTCAGTGACCCGCTAAAAAAATTCAATATAAGACGGTAATGTGAGATCAGACCATCATTCATAGTCACAGCAGTAGATCAGTCTATCAAGAACAAACAACTAGATACATTTTACAAGAATAAGAATAACATATAGATTAAGAGGAAAATATAATAAAAAACCGGTTACAGGAAATACTTGAATGGATAAATACGTTTAAAAAAAAAAAACACACAAAAAAAAACATAGTATTAATAAATTAAAAGAAAAAAAATGTTTCTTATCTGGTCCAATAACAATGTTACAACATGGAGAAAATGAATTTCACTGTTTAAATTCAACTTAGTCACTTGTCCGGATGTTGTCCAAGGTAGCGGATCTGTTCGAAGAGGTAAAAGCAAAATTATTAAAGGATACTGCAAGGTAGTCGGTAGGTTTACGACAAAGGATAAAGATGATTTTATAGGATTTGTTGGGATTTTTGATCCTACAATTCCGACACGATTTTTCGAGGGTTGTACCATGGGATTAGAGAGTTTGGGATGCAATTAAAGGGTTAATATTTACTGCGAGCACACATGTGTTATCGGCATACGTGGTGAGTATAGTGATAGGAATGGTTGGGACGTAAGCTGAATAAGCTGTGTAGAGGATGGGACCCAGGATACTACCTTCAGGAACACAAGTGGACTGAGAGAAGAGGAATGAGTAGGAATTTTTACCATAATGATTACACATAATAGAAAATAATATACTGTTTCTTTATTTATCTTCAAAGACATATAAGTTTCTAATGGTCAATTCTTTGGTTTGGTACAGTCAATGAATAGCAATTTCTTGTCGTTTTAGTCTAGTTTGGGGATTGCAAGTAAGTCTCTTGTCAAGATGTAGTCCTAAGCCAATATCCTCCGCAAGAAAACAATTAAAGTGGAATTATGTACTTAAAATACACTTAAAACTACTTTCGGTTGGGCTTTAATTGCGTCAATCGACCATATAGCTCCCTCAACAAAGGTTCTTTCTCCACTGCTATTCTATAAAGCGCAACTGTTGTTCTCAAACTAACGATCTCTGTCGACGGATATGTAAAATATGGAAAATCAGCATTTCGGAAGGTGTATGAAAACATACATGAAAACATTTATTTTATTTAAATGGAAAAATCCGGAATGTTGATATAACCGAAAAAGTTTCTGTAACATAGCTGGCTTTTTTTTTTTTAATTATTGACATTTAAAACTGTACATAATAACATATCAACTAAATTTGAAGAAAGATCATAATGATATGATACAGGCATGTGGCAGCAGGATTATTAGGTAATATAGGAGAAGCCAGGTTAGAAAGAAGTGGATTTGGGTGGTTGGGAAGTTTTCCATGGAAGGAATGGTATCTGGTTTTGGCCAAATCGGCAACATATGAGACATTGAGGTCATTATGGATGACTTGATTTGTGACAAAGTAAAGAGCGTTAAGGATTTTACGAAGGATTTTGGACTGTAAGGATTGGATTTGGGAGGAATTTGATGGTTTAATTATTGATATTTAAAACTGTACATAATAACACATCAAATAAATCTGAAGTAAGATCATAATTGTATTATAAAGGCATGTAGAGAAATGAAACTACCCATTGGTAGCACTCTAAAAACATTTATACATTAGAAGATCAAAAGGCTACCTTCTTTTCAGGCGACTTGGAGGATTATCAGAAATGAAAGACGAAGTAAAGTTAGAAAATAGTAGGTTTGAGTGGTTAGGGAGTTTATAATAGAAGGATTGATATCTGGTTCTGGCAAGATCGGTTACATAAGGAACATTAAAGTCTTTATGTATTCAATTGGTAATTTTGGTTTTTTACAACTTAGATTTTTTGAACCAGTTCATATACATACAAATACATCCACAGATTTGGTTCTTCGGCCCCTGGTCCCCTTAAAGTGTGTATTTGCGTTGAAAACTTGCAAACGTTACCAAACCAGAAAGGATCACCCTGGTTTAAAATATTATCAATAATAATACTAGGTTTTAAAGTTTGTGTTAATTTGGTCATTACTGTACTTAGAGAAAGAAACTCAAGAAAACTTTTTTTTTTTTTGCTTGACAAGTGTTTCAAGAGATGCCAAAGAAGTATATAGAATGTAAGTGATATAAATAAAGCATAAAATAAATAAATAGGATAAGGTCAAATCTTGAATCTTCTTTTACTGTTCGCCAACATTTGGACTTCTACACTCGTAAAATATTCCTCTTACTATAAAATTGACCCTTACATCTGTTAGGTTGACAATCGATGTGTTAGTAAAAAAACTAACCAAAGAAATTAATTATTGACACACGAAATGTACGTGAGCCTTTCGCGGAGAAAACTTTATAGGAAATAGAAGGAAAGGATCTTTCTTTGAGGACCAGGTGCTGACCACTAAGAACTCCTCCAGCTGCTCTCCGCCAACCTCAGGTCGATGACCTCCACACAGTTTCCTCATTGTCCATAACAATGGCTATTAGGGGTTGTTTACTAACATAACGATATCACTTTTCAAAACAAAGCTGTTTTGAGATCAACTTGAACAGGAAATGAATAGACAAGCCTGGTCGAATTATTTTCTATATCGATTGAATTCGAGATAGTGTTCTGAGGAGTAGTTTCACTCCAGCTATATGACGTAATACACCAAAGTAAAAAAAAAAAATCTATATTTTACTTAATTTATAAAGTTTAGCGATACCCGAGTTCAAAAATTTCATTCTGCTAAAAATATTTTGTAATTATACGTAAGATATATGGAGTAAATGTTATGAATACGATAATAGAATGCTGGCGTTCCACTAGGATCTTGCCTTTTCCATACCTATTTAACAAATATCTCTTACACCTTCACTCTCTTACACCTTACACGCATCAGTAGAACCATCATCGTATGCTGGTGATACAGCAATTGATACATGACCTTATTAAATAGATATAATAGTGAACCTGTTACAGACTCTTCTTAAAAAACTCAGCGTTTATTAGAAAAAAATGGAATATTATAGTAAATGAACCAAAATACATAAGGTATCCACTAAAACGAAACCGTTCATAATTCAAAACATATTTATTAATAGAACTATATTTCCTTGGGCTCTGCCAATCATTTAGAATTATACTGGAAAAACCTTTAACATTTTTCTAACATATTCGTAAAATTGCAATAGAGCTAAAAACGTCATCAAGAAAATCAGCACCTAATTTAATAGAAATACAAGGTCATACAGAACAGTAATACTCACAGTATCAACGAATTCCGCTTCTGGCTGGAGGTACTGGAGCTACTGGAGATATATCTGCGATTCTGAACACAGAAAATAAAGGTCATTCAAAACCTATTATATATATTTAATGACTATCCTCAATATATCTGAATTTAAGTTATGTTGTTAATGTTGTCTCACTTACAGCTCCCAACGATTGGACAGTAGTTATACTTACTGTCACAGACGTTTTTCTCTCTTACTACCATTTCTGATAATCTGTTCATACAAAAAATATACCACGATTATAGTAGAAGAGTCCAAGAGGAGAAAAAAGGCAGTTATCTCACCTCAATTTTTGATTACATTAATGAAAACTATGTATAATTACTAGCCAAAATTGATGAGTCTGCCTAGTATAGGTAGGGGGAATAAAAAATGGCGGCTGTTTCAAAGCGATTAAAAAAAAAAAATTCATTCGGAGCTCTAAATCTTAAAAAGTAGGAACAACACAAAAAACCTAAGAGAACGTCATTTAAAGAATAGTAAATTTGCTAAAATATGAGCCCTAATAGAGTTATTTACGTTAAATATTTTCCGAGATATAGCTTTTTAAAAAGCAACGTTTCGGGAAAATGTTGTATGGGACGTACTGAAAGAACAGTAGTTAGTGAATTTATTTTGAAAAATCTATACTCACAGCACTCAAATTAAAGCTAGTTTAATGAGCTATAAAGTAGTTTATGAGCTATAAAGTAGTTTATGATGTTTATCTTCGTAGGAGTAATAGTTTACATGAAATTTGCTAAAATAAATTGATTTATAGTTGTTCGGACAAATTTTCATTTGCCAAATTTATATCCATATGTGAATATCATAAAAACTACTACCCCTACGAAGATAAGTATCATAAACTACTTTATAGTAAGTTAAATTTTCTTTATTTTGAGTGTTGGCAGACATATGTGCGTCTTATGGATCTAGAGATATATTATTTCACAATCCAATATTTTATACGAACAACTAGAAATTAACATTTTGTGAGTTTATTTTGTCAAATATCATAAAATCTACTACTCCTACAAAGATAAACATAATTAACTATTTTGTAATAAATTTAACTATCTTTAATTTGAGCGCTGACAGACAACTGTCCTCCAATGGTTTCTGAAATGAAGTTTTTCTTAAGTCAAACCTATTGTCCGAACAGCTATAAATCAATTTATTTTAGCAAATATCATGAAAACTACTATTCCTACGAAGGTAAAGGTCATGAACTTCATTATAGTCTATTAAACTAGCTTTAATTAGTGCTAATAGACATCTGTACGTCACATAGTTCCTGAGATATAGATTTCTCAAAATAAACTATGTAACTACTAATCTTTCAGTAGATTTTCAAGAACGTTTGCTTTTTAAAAAGCTATATCTTGAGAACTATTGGACGTAAATAGCTCTTTTAGGGCTAATATTTCAGCAAATGTACTCTTCTTTAAATAATGTTCTCTTAGATTTTCTAGTGTTGTTGTTAGTTTTTAATATATAGAGCTCCGAATGAAAAATTAATGTATTTTTAAGGTTTTAAACAGCCGCCATATTTTATTCCCCCTACCTATACTCGGCAGACTCATCAATTTTGACTAGTAATTATACCTAGTTTTCATTAAAGTAATCAATAATTGGGGTGAGATAACTGCCTTTTTTTCTTCCCGGCTCTTGTACATCAGATCTCACTACCAATATACACACATACAAAACATATTGTAATAGGGAATAGGTGAACATTATTTCTGAATCGTACAAAACTTGCATGTTGTATTTATTTTATTTTTAACCAAATGTAATAATTGTTTATTATTTATGCTTTATGTTTATTGATTTATTCTTTTTACTGTGCTTTTTATTTATAAATTTTATTTTCCAATTGTTTTACTCCACAAAAATGTAAAAAAAAAATATATTTAATCATTAACATGCACTAAGCCTCAATTACTAGCCAATTTATTACAATTATTTGTAAATAGTAATAAATAGAAACGTTAAAAAAAAATGATTAACTATTTTAAAAGTTTGATAATTACTATTTCTTATCTCTCTCATTTTTTTTTTTTAATTTCCTTCTTTTTATTTTTTTTTAAATCCCTTCTTTAATTTTATCATATTTGTTACTACTTCTATAATTATTGTTTAATAATTTATTATTCCAGTGATACATTTGCAATTACTATACCTGATATCACTCATTACTGTACTTGACATTAGTATTGAATTCATTCGTATTTATAATATTTTATTGGAAGAAGATACTGGACTGTAGGAAGTTAGTTTAGTAGTATAGTATAGTAGTTGAGGAAGATAGTAGATTTTACTCTCTTAATGTTTTTAATTTGCTTGTCATATCTTACAATGTTTGTATCTTGTTCTCATTAAGGTCCGATGGATCCCTGCAGGGTTGGTACGTTTCGTCCAATAGTAGAGTAAAATATACTATCTTCCTCAACTACTATACTATACTACTAAACTAACTTCCTACAATCCAGTATCTTCTTCCAATAAAATATTATAAATTCAATACTAATGTCAAGTACAGTAATGAGTGATACCAAGTACAGTAATTGCAAATGTATCACTGGAATATTAAATTATTAAACAATAATTATAGAAGTAGTAACAAATATGATAAAATTAAAGAAGTGATTTAAAAAAAAAATAAAAAGAAGGAAATTAAAAAAAAAAAGAAAGAGAGATAAGAAATAGTAATTATTAAATTTTTAAAATAGTTAATCATTTTTTTTTAACGTTTCTATTTATTACTATTTATAGATAATTGTAATACATTGGCTAGTAATTGAGACTTATTGCATGTTAAAGATTAAATATATATATTTTTTTTTACATTTTTGTAGTTTAAAACAATTGGAAAATAAAATTTATAAATAAAAAGCACAGTAAAAAGAATAAGTCAATAAACATAAATCATAAATAATAAACAATTATTACATTTGGTTAAAAATAAGATAAATACAAGATGCAAGTTTTGTACGATTCAGGAATAATGTTCACTTATTGCCTATTACAATATGTTTGTGGATGTATATTGGTACTGAGGTCTTATAGTACAAGAGCCGGGAAGAAAAAAAGGCAGTTATCTCACCCCAATTTTTGATTACTTTAATGAAAACTAGGTATAATTACTAGTCAAAATTGATGAGTCTGCCAAGTATAGGTAGGGGGAATAAAAAATGGCGGCTGTTTAAAACCTTTAAAATATATTAATTTTTCATTCAGAGCTCTATATATTAAAAACTAACAACACTAGAAAATCTAAGAGAACATTATTTAAAGAAGAGTAAATTTGCTGAAATATTAGCCCTAAAAGAGCTATTTACGTCCAATAGTTCTCGAGATATAGCTTTTATAAAAGCAAATGTTCTTAGTACGTTACTAATGAATAGTTTTTTTTGCTATTTGTGTACCTTTCTTCGTCATTTCCCGTATCATTTTCCAAAAATTAATTACAGAAAGTCAATTAATAACGTTTCAATGCAAAAGTCATTCTTCTCATCTAAACATAAATAAATTTCAAAACTTTAATTAATTGAAACATTTCTTTAGTTCGCTATCACTTGACGAATCATTGATTATTATCTAGCAAAAGCTTAGTGTGAGGGATTAACATGTGGGCCTCAGCAGGAGCGGGTTAATGCAGCGTAATATCTGCTGGCACACACGACTACACCACAACACAAGCACACCAATACATGGATCTCTTTCTAAAGATCACAGTGAGGTTAGCAAGGCTCCAGTGACCCCACTGTTCCCCCTGTCCATTGCTCGTATAGTCAACTTCCCCTTTGATCAAGGTTCAACAATGCTTGGTCCTCCAAAGAGTCATGTCAGATGATGAGTATACCTTATTTTCCTTATAAAGAGATATTGTTTTTTTAACAGATTTTTTTTTCTTTCAAGGGGATCAACAAAAAAAGAAAAAAGAAAGTTTGTCTTTTGATGGATGTTCACATTTGCTCACCTAATTGAAAATAAACTTAAAACTTCTAATAATTAAATTAATTCAGATAATTAAAAAATGGAAATAAAAAGAATACTATTATAAAGTTATAGATATTGTGGATTTCAATTAATGATTGATTGGACTGGTATGGATCAATGGTTCGTTATCAATTATTAATCAATAATTAATGGTTGGTTATATTATCATTGGATGGAACTTCGATAGCTCATAAAATTAATCAAACTTCATACTACTTAATACGTATACGTTATAAAATTTTGAATATTTAATTAGCAAATGAAAAAAAAAAATTAATAAAGTAGTGCTGTGTGAGTTGTAACTTCTAGATGCCTTCTCACAACACAACAGAACCCTCAACGTGACAAACGGAGGGTTTTCTTTAGCTTATCACCCTATTCTCGTGGTGGGGGGGGGGGGGGTCGTTTTTATCTGGTGGGATAAAAGTCAATGTACCAGCCCCAAGCCGGATTCAAACCAGCGCTCTATAGTTACGAGGTTACTAAGGTGACGCCTCAATCTCCTCAGATATAGACGTCCTCTCCCCCCCAAAAAAACACCGGAGGATTATGCCAAAAAATCTATTATGTTGATTTAAGCGAAAAAGTATCTGTAACATCGCTACCTAACTTCAATTGGCATTTTTTTGAAAAATTATTGATATTTTTTTTTAATCATTTATTTATGGTTATTAACAACTGTATAACATATATACAACAAGTAAATTTACTGTAGGTGAGATAGTGACAAGATACAAACATGTGGAGAATCTACCCATTGATAGAACTCCAATAACATTTCTAGAGGAGTAGATCCTGAGGCTATCTTCTTTCCAGACTCCTAGACTCTGATTATTAGGTAACAAAGGAGAAGCCAGGTTAGAAACAAGTGGATTTGGATGGTTCGGAAGTTTTCCATGGAAGGAATGGTATCTGGTTTTGGCCAAATCGGCAACATATGGGACATTGAGGTCATGATGGATGACTTGATTTGTGACAAAGTAAGGAGCGTTAAGGATTTCACGAAGGATTTCGGACTGTAAGGATTGGATTCGGGAGGAATTTGATGGTTTAATTATTGATATTTAAAACTGTACATAATAACACATCAAATAAATCTGAAGTAAGATCATAATTGTATTATACAGGCATGTAGAGAAATGAAACTACCCATTGGTAGCACTCTAATAACGATTTGCATTAGCAGGTCTCGTGGGCATCTTCTTTTCAGGCGCCTCGAAGGATTGTCAGGAATGGAAGAGCAAGCAAGGTTAGAAACTAGTGGGTTCGGGTGGTTAGGGAGTTTATAATGGAAGGAATGATATCTTGTTCGAGCTAGATCATGTAGGGTTACATATGAATCATTATGGTCTTTATGTATGATTTTATTTGTGACAAAGTAAGGAACATTGAGGATTTATCGAAGGATTTCGGATTGGATACGAGAGGAATTCGAAGGTTTAGTGGAGCCCCAAATCTCAACTCCGTATGTCCAGATTGGCCTTATTACAGTCATGTAGATCAGTCTTTTGTAATGAATTGGAAGTTTAGACCGTTTATCCAGTAAGTGCTAATAGTCGTATCGATGCGCAGTTTCCGGTCTTGTGTGAGGATTCCAGGTTGACTTACGGAATAAAAAGGAAATTCGCACCAACAAAATCGATGAAGAGGGCTATGTTAGGATTGCCATGTCTTAATCATTAACATTTGCATGAGATTTATGAGAAGGATTTATTTAGCTAACAAATCGGCATTTGTATTTGTTCGGAACCTAAACCGAATTATTATTATTTTATTGTTTAATTTATTATAGTCAATAAAATTTCTGATACTGTTGAACTAATATCACTGCACTGATGAAGGCATACGCCCTTGCCGTTGACTTTATGTAGCCCTCTTACCGAATGAATTTAAACATAAATAATAATCTGACACCCCAAGAAATAAGTCTTCCGCTGAAAAAAAAAAATATCGAGTAGTTGGTTACATTAGCTGGTATCGTGGCCATCTTTTCAGGCGCCTCGGAGGATGTTCAGGGATGGAAGAGGATGCAAGATTAGAAACTAGGGGGTTTGAGTGGTTAGAGAGTTTATAATGGAAGGAGTGATATCTGGTTCGGGCTAGATCGGTTACATAGGGAACATTAAGGTCTTTATGTCTGATTTTATTTGTGACAAAGTAAGGAGCATTGAGGATTTTACGAAGGATTTTGGATTGTAAGGATTGAATACGAGGGGAATTCGAAGGTTTAGTGGAGCCCCAAAGCTCAACTCCATATGTCCAGATTGGCCTTATTACAGTCATGTAGATCAGTCTTTTGTAATGTGTGAAATTTAAATTTAGAAAAATAAAATAGAAAACATGGGCGCAGATGACCATTGAGTTTTACGCCCTAAAGTTCTAATGAACAATAAAACATAAATAATAACGTTATATGATATTTAAATAAAATTTGGTTTGACATCTGATTTCTTTATGACAGGTGTTTCAGTCTATAAATGGAATGGTGTGACGGGAAGTCAGTAGGGTGAAAAAAAGATTTACCTTCAAGCGGTTGCAGTCGGTCTCTATTGTAGGATAGAAAAAAATACATATATACATAAAAACATGGGGGGCCAAGACACGTGTTGGGTAAAATATAGGTTCTTGGGGCGGCGGGTGCCAAGACATATGTCTAATGCATCCGCAAGTCCTGGGCCAAGGAGATGGATTTCATTCAGCCAGTCCAAACATATGCCAACCTCGACCACAACAGTCTCCTTTTACCTTTTTCGACAATATTCTTCCACGCGTACAAGTGGTAAATTGTGGGTTTTCGGCAATTATCATGAATGTCCGTTAAATGATAAGGCAACCTTTAACTAAGGGCGGGTTCCATTTCTATCCAATGATAAGTTTCAGATTTTAATACGAATCGCTCATACACTCATGATATGATCAGACGTCACTTATATTCCTAAGGGATGTCATGCTTTAAACACACTTCTAAGCTTTACTGGCTTTGCGAAACGATGTTTATAAAGTTGCTGCACGGCAATAACCTGATGAGTTTGCAATATAATTGAGTAATGAAACTTCTGGAGCACTTCAGAATGTTTGACCCGTTATTACTTGATGACCTGGTCAGTATCTAATGGCAGTTTAATCAGAATAAAGGAGGCCTTGGAAGGCTACCAAGAATACGTCATGTATAAAAATCTCTCCTTATTACGGTAATCGTTTTACAATCGTTTTCGTTAAAGAAGACGCTCCACGTGACTCATCTGAGAGTTACTATTCAACAAGGACTTTATAGGAAATATGCAATCACTTCGATTGTGGGTACGCATAAATATACTTTGGACCCACAGAAGCTTTGTCCTGGTTGAGATAGAACAACATTGAAGGATTGCTATCATTTTTGTAGTTCCGCACACCATGAGAAAAGAATGGGATACCCACTAAAACTGAATAATATTAACCCAAATTATTTGTATGAAATCCACTTATTACCACAGTACTGTGGTCAAAAATTATTAGTAGTATTTGCAAACCAAAGTTCAAAATTAGATCTGGATAATACCCTTCTGAATAGGATGTGAAATGTTTTTACACAATATGTTTACCTGAACATTATATTTTATTTATTATTAACAAACGATTCAGATTAATGTGCCAAATTAAAATTTTAAACATGATGAATCTATATTATATTTATTTTGATACATATTAATAATAAATGGGAAGGAGTTTCATAATATATGCTTAAAAAGGGATAGAAATTTCATAGAAGTGTTAACCGATCATCCCTACCTGAATGGAAGTATGTATTATCTTTTATTATTATTTTTTTAATATCAATAATTGCTTATTGTTCTTTGAGAAACTTAACTTGTGTTTTTTTATTATATATATTTATCTTGGGTTTAAGACATGAATGAAAATCGTATAATTACTACTTTTTTAAAATGGTAGTCCGTAATATTTTTATAAAACTATGTCCTAAAAAGGAATTGCCGTCTGACGATGTTTTGACAGTGCTGTCTCGGTAGGTGAAGCGTGATAGGTGGCATACGTGTCACGCCGGCACAGTAACAGTTACTGTCACGATATAATTACTCTCAGTTGGACTATCAGATCTAGCGTGATAAACGTCAGTACCTAGGGCAGTAGGCTTATTTTTTACTTAAAGATAATTTAATAGTAATTAAATTTTTAATTAAAATTAAAATCAAAAACAAAAAATACATTGCTGTCCGGCGCCAGGAAGATAACCTATAACTGTGCTAACAGGAACAAAAAGTTCGAGGATCCTTGATCTATAGCATCGGTTTCAAACCCTAAAAAAACAATGAACATATCGAATTGAAAATATTTGTAAACATTTTTTAAATGAAACTAGAAGCTTGCTTATATAAAAGAATCTCCTGATATAATAATATTATTATTTATTTATTCTGGAATTAATCCCTTTATAATAATATTACAGGCGTCAAAATTAGGCTATAGGGGATTAGAGTAAAATATAAAATAAAAATGAAATTATAAAACCTCATAAAATATAAAAATATTAATTTTCAAAGATAAAAATTAACAACAATAATTAACAAAATATATAATATACAATTAGAACAAATAAAATAAAACTGTATGTCATACCATAAAATAGAAAGTGACTAACTTCTGATAATAAATAATAGGAAAAAAAATGATAAAAAATCAAATACAATTAAATTAAAAATAATAAATGACGAAGAAAAATTTCTGATACGTATTTACAAGTATAAACGAAAATCTGGAATATAGAAAATATAAAAACTAACGGTATATTTTTTTCATTATTAGCAAAAACGTAATAATAAAAAAAATAAATAAAATATCCTCTAATTAATCATATTCTTAAGGAATGATATCCTGGTTTATAAATAAGGATGAGTATATATCTCTCAATTTATAAAATATATTATTTTTTCGATTTTATTTTTATGAAAAGTTGGATATTGGCATTGTTTTAATAATTAATATGAATGAAAAGTTGAATTAATGAGAGTAGAGCTTTAGTTATTAATTTTTTTTAACATTGAAGCCATTTAAGTTCTACATTTATATTTTGCCCTGAGATTTACATCAACACAACTTTTTCAATGAATAAATTCTTAAAAATGTACTTTCTGTGAAAATAAAAATTTAAATTGGGTTTTGAGATATGCTGATTTATCTTAACATGTATAGTGTTGCACAACATATGGAAGGGCATGAGAAATAGTGTAAAATGACCTCTGTAATTCAAAAATGAATTGACTTATCTCAGTATTTTTTCACATTTTTCTAAGCCTCTACCTTTACAATATATGTACAAAATGATGAAAATCTAAGATTCTGAGGTTCAAAATTGTGTTGATTTAACCTGGAATGAACCCATTCATAATATGTAATATATATAATAGTCAAATAGATAGATATTCCGGTAGCTTTTCACAGTTAAACCTTAAATAATCCCACCTCAATTTTTTTTCTTATATCCATGTTTGTGCCTAATGTTCTGAAACGCTTTCTTTAAATTCGTATTTCAATTAATTTTGTCTCACAGCAGAAAAAGGTTACCGACCTCTGGCCTATAGGCTTACCCTTTACACCAATTATGGACACTTTAAGGAATATTTCAAGTATTTTCCCATCGATTTTTTTTATGTTGAGCTATCCTTATGTTTCAATATTTTTCCACGTCTTTTTTTTTTTTTTTAATCTTTCGCTTATATAGTTTCGGAGAAAATATGCTACTAATTTCAATTTTTTTAGCCGAAACCGATTTTCAAAAGCTGTAGATATGAAAAAAATCTATAAACCGAAAATCAGAAACAGAAAAACTTTTAGACTAATTACCCTTACCTTTAAATCACCAAAAATGGCATGAGAATGAAAAGTTTATACGATATTATAATGTATTGGTATAGTCTAAAATTTTTAATCGTTGTTTAGTGAGTAAAAAAAAATAAATCTTTGCTTTTTATAGCCACTATAGTACAAGAACACTGTGGGAAAAAAGTCAGTTATTTCATACCAATTTTTGTTTACTTTAATGAAAACTATGTATAATTACTGGTCAAGATTGTTGAGTCTGCGAATTATAGCAATGGGAAATGAAAAATGACAGCTGTTCGAAATTAATTTTTCGTTTTAAGCTCCATACCATTAAAATTTTATGTATTTAAAACAACAACACTAGAAAATCCAATTGAACATTAATTAAATAAGAGTAAATTTGACAAAATATGAGCCCTAATAGAACTATTTATGTTCAACAGTACCAAGATAAAGTTTTTTAAAATGTAATATTTCATAACAAAATAACAAGTTTAGTAGTTTTTTGATTAATTTTGAGAACAATATATCTCAGGAATCATTATATAGATATCTATTAGTACTCAAATTAAAGGTAGTTGAATGCATCATCTAGTTTATGATGCATTCAACTAGCTTTAATTTGAGTGCTAATAGATATCTATATAATGATTCCTGAGATATATTGTTCTCAAAATTAATCAAAAAACTACTAAACTTGTTATTTTGTTATGAAATATTACATTTTAAAAAACTTTATCTTGGGTACTGTTATAATGTTTTATAATGTTTATCCTCGTTGGAGTTGTAGTTGTTATCATATATGACCAAATAAATTAACAAAATGTTGATTTCTAGTTCTTCAGCTGTTGTTCTAATTATAATAATTACGCCACTGTACTATTATATTTAAACTATTTGGACCGACTGACCCAGCAAAGTATTATAAAATATTTTTTTAATTGAAAATGAAGTTGAAATTCGTTTTCCGCTCTTAAATAAACGCATGAGCAACCAAGAAATTAAAAAAAATTATCAGAATTGTTGAGGTATGAGTCCCTTCTTCCTTTTTATAAATAAACATGTCAGTGATGAAGTCAATTTTGCTTGTTACTCCAATTGTTTCCATTTCTGCAGAAAATTTAAGTTGTTTCTTCTTTGTGTGTCCTTCTGTTGACCATTTTGTTATTTTTAAAATTAAAAGTATCATCCATTGTAATATCATATAAATAAAAGTTTTATGAAATACCCTGTCAAATTAACAAAATGCGTGTATAATTGTGGAAACTAACCATTTTAAAAACATAATTATTGATACCACTAATAACTCTTATCAAAATCAAAATTTATATTTAATAATCCCCATACTAGACTATAAAACAGGAAACTGTTTATAAATTCCGACTATAACAACACTTAATAGATAAACGGTCTGAACTTCTAACTAATTACAAAAGATCTTCTTAACTCATTTATTCATTGACGTTTTAATTCTTATAAAATGAAAATTGGATCCTTCTTAACTATTATACTGAATTTAATAACGCTGAGAACTTAAGTAACGTAGAAACGGTATTCGCCCCGAGACCTTTTGTGAGTTGCTATTTGAATTCTGGCAACGGCCAGCTTCTCTACTCAAGTCAAAAGTTAACGAGGGTCTTACGTTGGATATAAATATTGTATGTAGGTCCGAATGTGTATTTATTTTATTGTTATTTAAATTTATTTTACAGACAAGAAACTGCTTGTCGATTCTGACTATTACAGCACTTACTAGACAAACGGTCTAAACTTCCAATCCATTACAGAAGACTGATCTACATGACTATTATAAGGCCTATCTGGACACACGGAGTTGAGCTTGGGGCTCCACTAAACCATCAAATTCCTCCCGAATCCAATCCTTATTGTCCGAAATCCTTCGTAAAATCATTAATGCTCCTTACTTGGTCACAAATCAAATCATCCATCAAGACATCAATGTTCCATTGCTGATACGACCAGAAGCAGATACCAATCTTTCCAAGATAAACTAAAAAGAAGATGGCCTCGAGATCTACTCTAGAAATGTTATTGGAGTTCTATTTATGGGTAAATTCTCGAAATGTCTATATCATGCTATTGTATAACTAACATCAAATTTATTGTATATATTCTAATACAGCTGTAAATATTTTTTTTAAAAAATTGATAATGATATTAACATTATCAGTATGCGGTTTCAAAATTTATATAAAGAAATGAAGCTCAAAAACAATACAGGTCGTGATAAGATAAGAAAAATTTTGAGTCAGCTTTTTTAGTGAAATCATAAGATTCCGGCGATTGACGTTATGTGATTAGAAATATGCTTCTTAAGCGGTTTTTTTCTTCAAACGGAGACTTCAATGTAAGTTGTACCACACCAAATTTTTCCATTTCCAACATTATTTTGAATAACTCATCTCGGTAAACAAACTCGATTCAAAATAAGACTTCTACTTCTTTTTCTGTGTATTCTACCAGATTTTCTAATTAACTGTTTCAATTATTTTTTTTATTTATTTATTTTTTTTGTAAAGCGGGATTACTTCTTCTAGTTCAATTTATATATACTTTTGGCATATGTTACATTAAATTTTATTTTTCTTGTTTTATAATTTGTTGCATTAGTTTGATTTTCCGTTATCGGTCATGGCTACTAAAAGTAATCTTTTTTATATAGTATTTTATCAAAAAGTATCTCCTTTATCCACATAGAGTTATACTAATTCAGTTTTCGCTTTATTGAAAAAAAAATTTATTAGCTTGTGAAATAAAATATATTTAGATATATATAGGAAAAAAATTATGAATAATGAAAAAGATCAATAACAATTAAAAACAAAAAAACCTTGTAAGAAGCATATATATAATTACATATTAAGACATACATATTTTTGGAAAAAATAAAGAAAATAAAAAGTAAATGCAATTAAACATAAAATAACAAAAAAATTAAGTGGGTTTAAATTAAAAATGACCATAAAGTAAAATAAATAAAAAATTAAAATAAAGTAAATATAAACTACTATTGAGAACAATTAAAATTGGCAGTCAGTTGGCCAAAAATTGTGTGAGGTTTTGCTATACATGTAAGTTCTGCTTTTTAATTATTATATAAAATGCGTTGACACACAGGCCACGACAGACCATCAATTTCTACGGTCTTTCTCCAAATATCGTTTTATGATATCATGGTATTGGGAAAATAAAATAAATGAACATTCAATTTTCGTTTCCATTTTGCTTCCGTTCGTATAAATTTTCAGTATTGTTATTTTTTATGACCACATAGGTGTTATTACTACTACTATAATAATTATACTGTATCTATATATTATAAATATCCAAAAAAAAACAAAACAAATTGCACTAGTTATAAGCTGTGGGGAACATTGGTGAGCAGGATATTGTGTGCTACAAACTCTAAGGACCCGTGTTCGAATCCAGCCGTGGTAAATAATTATTTTCTATTTCATTGTAGTCATGAGTCAGCCCTGTGGGTTCTGAAGCCCTCCGGGGTCCACCTAGCCTGACAAAATCTCTTCCTTGCACAGCCGTTGGCCTAGTAACAGTACTTTCTCACAAAGTAGTGAGAATGTAGTTAGAGTTAGTAGCCGCTAACCCTTGATGGGTTGTAGTGGTTAAGATATAGTTTTTGCAGTTGGAGAGCAATCAAATCAAGAAAGTGTTTTTAAATATTTTTTTTCTCTCTCTTCATAATTTAAATGTATAATTCATATTTATATAATTGAAATGGTCTGTATTTTAGGTTATAGTTTGAGGAGGTAAATAAAATTCTAAGGACGTTATATCCAAAACATTCTTAGATCTGATACAGCGTTTTTCTCAATAAAAGTAGAATACTTCCTTGAAAGAAGACAAGTTGAGGCTCGATGCTACAGGACAATTATCATGCTCAATGACAAGATAGGTGCTGATGCCGCCCACCACAGGCAGCTGAGGGTCGCGTGCCGGGGATGAGGGCCACTATTCACCCAAATATAAATAAAGATGAGCCGACATATGAGGGCAATATGAGGGAACACGCCCCGTTAATTAGCATCCACCGCGCATAGCAATGAGCCCGCGCACATGTTTGTCCATCGATGGCATCATACCTGCCAAGTGACGTAGCTAACAGCTTGTAAGCAAATGGCCTAATGCATAATGTATCTGTCCTGTTCGGCATGAATGAGAACTTGAATTAATATCCCTTTAAACTGAGCGCACCGAAAGCTTTCAAAAGATATGGGTCACCGTTAGGCCGTCTGTCGCGATGGCTACGGCTGAGGAGCATCAGTCTTGTCGTTGGTGCAGAACTGACCGGTTCAATACTCTAAGGTAAGGTATGGCCGGGAGTACGTGGTTAATGTTGGGGGGGGGGAGCATTTCGCAATAAAAAAAAAATACCGAACTCTTCCGTAGTGAAAAGAAAAAAAATTGGTGCTGGTTCATTGCAGAAAAATATATGGAGGATCTGTAAATATTTTTTTATTACAATATATATTTATATGCATATAAAACTAAATTTGTAGCACAACAATCATAAAATATTAGAGGTGCAGTACATTGTAAGGAAGTACTGTTACTAGACCAACAGTTGGGCAAGGAGGTAATTTGGTCAGAATCACGCTCAACCACCGGTTTTTTACCCATTTAAGGGTGGTTATAGACTCCCGAACCCACTGAACAGACTCACTGCTACTGTGAAACAGAAAATAATTATCTGCCATAGATTCGATTTATATATAGATTCGAACCGGGGCCCTTGGAGTTTGTAGTACAGTACCTTACCAACGAGTTATCCACTGCCATTTATATATACATGTGAGAGTTTATGTATAAATGATGCCTGGTTTATCAAAATAATTAATTTAATTATTTGTAATTGAAAGCGAAACAATTAAAACAGACAGATGATCAAAATGACATTTCAAGAGGCTAACACAAAAATTATTTTTTCATAGTTGAAATGAATAAAATAAAAAGGAGAAAATAAATAATGAGCCTCCTACTAGTGAAATAATAAATTCTAATGAAATGAGGATATATATACAAAATTTATAAAATCTTATATCTATCAAGAAAGAAAGAAACAATAAGAGACCAAATAATTTGCTTAACTTCTAATTAAACTACATATAGTGGAATTGCATAATGATCTAAGCATTCAATGCTTGGTTCAAGAGTCTCTGCTTAGTGATTGAAAAAACCAGTGTGAGAGAGGGCGAAAACTAACTGTCATAGGTCCGGTCTTCAAGAAACTCTGCAACAGACCCCAAAACATTGGTGGAGGCCCGGTGGAGAATGGAGTCTCTGCTTGGTGGTCATGACAAATAAACACAGATTCAGTACCACAAAAAAACCTGGAGTAGACCTCCTTTGAGTACTAATCAGTGTGTCTTGGAGTTTAATTGCTTGTAATTCTGCTGAACCTGGATTGAGGTCCAGTACACTCCGCGACATTTAGAAATCCAACCTCCAAAATATTTTATTCAACGAACATTTAAAAATAAATCTATCTTTGAGCATTAGCAGTTATGATTTATGAGAATTAAATAATCTATTATATCCAATTGTTAATTTTAGTTGGAGGAAATTATAATGAAATGTTACGAGTATATTCCTTCGGATAACTAGGTTACGCGCCCCTCTTATCCCACAATCCTTTACACAGCATTGTGTTCCTTCTATTATTATAACAAAAAAGCAAATGAAAAAAAGGGGGATAGTACACTAAAATCGCGCCCAAATATAGCGGATTTGCCAATTCGACTTCAGTTATTCTTTCGGTCACCGTCAATTAACATTCGATTAAATTTCATGATAATTGGACTTTTATTAAAGCTAGATGGTAGATAGTTATAAGAGTAGAAAAATAAATAAAATCATTGCCCCGAACACTAAAAAAACTAGAATTAGAATTTTTTCAAGTTGTTCATAGGAATGTTGAAAATTCAAATACTAACAAGTAACTAAACAGCTAACAATCACGAAAAATCATCAAATACAATACAATGAACAATTATTTTCTTATTTAAAAACAACCCGTAAATTAAAAAAAATACTAGAAGTAGTACATTAGTTGGCGGAAAACGGTAGTGGTGTTGAACTTGGAGTCAGATGCCGCATCAATGAGTTTTCATAATTGGTGTAGTTATCAACACGATTGACATTATCAAGAAGCGTTCATGATATATTAGTTTCATTACACTAATTATATTATATTACTGCAAAAATTTAATAACAGTAACATTTAAGTTACTGAGGACGTATAAATCCGTCTGTGTCGGAAACAAATATATAATAACAACAATTGATTTCGACTCCTGCTCAAAAATTCGTAAAGAAAGTAGAGTTGCCATTGGTCCCATACGTCGGTTGCACCATGCTGAAATATTCGATTAATTTATCAATTTGAAAATTATAGATTTTTTTTCCGGCTACGACTCCCATTGGAGTCCTATACATCCTAACCATGGTAGGTGGACATGATTTTATTTTGTGGGACCGCCTCAATGAAAAAAGTCAACACCGTAGGCCAGATTTTAAGCGGCACCGCCAGAAATCTCAAATTGGTAGGATTAGGCCTATCCAACTGAGCTACGGGTAGCCAGAAAATCATAGATATCAATTACCATCAGGTTTGTTGTAGAGAATTTAATATGTTAAATTCTTTTTTTATGACCTTCCTGTTCATTTCTAACATACGGGGGAGTTATCTATAGGGCACCACCCTATTCTAACCATGGTGTAACGGAGGGTAACTTTTTATTTCAGGAGACCGTCACAGGAATAAAAGTTTATCTCCCTGGTCGGATTCGAATTGGCGCCACTGCAGTTCCAAGGTTGTAAAGACCTACTCCTATACTCCCTCAGTTAAAGACGGCCCTAATATAGTAGAATAATCAATAAATATTTTTTTTTACTATTCTGAAATGACTATAAAAAATTATTTCTAATAATTTGAGATCCATTTTTAATCTCACCCGAACCATTATTCCTTATTATCTCTGTCCTTAACTAGCTAGCTAGCTATATATATGAAGAAAGTTATATACAACTAAGAATAGTTATATAAAAAAAGTAATTCATTAAATTTTTTTTTTTTATGTAATTTTATTGTATGTTTACTTAATTTCTTCATAAAGAAATTTTTAAAGATTGTATTTTTTGTGAGTTATATGTAAAGTAGTATAATTTATTATGTTTGTATATTTGCAATATATATCAAGATTTTTTTTTGGTTATTTATTGCCTGTTATAGCCTAGGGCCATACTGAGGGGGTTGGATCTGTAAGTAAAATTTTAAACAAATGTGAGGATGAAGAAATGAAAACAAACAAAAAAAAATTGAAAAATGAGAACTAAAATATAAACAATAAAAAAAATTATATATGTTTCATATACCCGAAGAATGAACTAAAAGTAAAATCTATAAAAATTTCTTTAAATAGAAATTAAGAAAACATAAAATAAAATTTACGAAAAAAAAGTTAATTAATTACAGATAATCAACACATTCTGTAATTACAAAATAGAAAGAGAAGAAAAAATGACAAAATAATCATTTATTTAAATTCTAAAAGATACTAATACAGTTTAAAACTAGTAGTTAATTATTAAGGAATCAATAAAAAAAAAAGAACCTGAATAAAAACAAAAATAAGTAATTAAGAAAATATAAAAATATTACCAATTAATTACAACTAAAAACAAGTGAAAATTTCTTTTGTTAAACCAAAAGTAAATTGAAACATTCTTAAATATTACACTAATTGTTACTTACTAAGGAATCAAATAAATATAAAAGAGAGCAAATAAGATTGCTGAACAGTTTCCTTATTTTAAGAGGATTCATAAAAAATATAGAAATAACATTCACTTTGCCTTGATATAAATAACATTGCTTTGCCTGCTCTTAGAAATTGATTAAATATATGAACTGTTGCCTCATGATGTCAAAGGATGATATGTATTTGTATAAATATTTATATTTTTGCCTGAATATTTATTTTAGTTCGTATTTTTTCTCTTTTTTACACTTGGATTTTTCTGTTTTTGCATTTTCTGCTTTTATTTTTAATTCTTTCTATTTGTTTTATTTTTCTCTTCGTATATTCACATTTTAAGGCCAACAGAGGTAAATAGACAAATTAAAAATACATATATATCTATTATGAAGGTGTTCCAAGATTCATTTTTTCTCTTTTAATATCTTCTAAAAGTGATTATAGATCGATGACATGGTACTTTAACGTTAAAGTGAAACACCATGATTCATATTGTAAAATAATTTTCTGTCTGAGACCATCATTAGTTATTTAGTAGGTAGGATAATATCAGATAGGGTTTCTTTGATGAACTGATTTTCAGCATGCAACACATTAATCAAATCAATCAACAGGGCTCGTATAAAAAAAGAAGATTTGGTCTGGAGAAGTGGCGGGCAGCTGGAACAACTTGCATCTGCTTACCTTTCAATAAGTGGACAATATTAAAGAATAATTAAGCAGCCGGGTGAACAACATGCAGCTGCGAGCGAGTGGCTCGGCCCCTGCGATTCCTGACCTCCCGCGTCTGTAGTCTGGCACCGAGCCACGCAGGGGTACTCTAAATCTAGGGGAGGGGAGAGAAGAAGAAAAAGGGAGGATGGAAAGAGAAATGGAGAGGGTAGAAAGGTGTATTCAAATTTTTCCGCAACAGACTGAATCCATTTTTAAATAAGGGGGGGGGGATTCTGAAGGTGAGAAGGGGAGGAAACACTAATTAAGATTGTTGTGATGCCCAACTTCATTGGATTGCTTCATACACAGCATACTTAAGACTAGTGAAGCACAATTTTTTTATTATCCCATTAATATAACTAGTCAGAGTATAATTTTTTTTTTAAATTGTCTCATTATAAAAATTTCTGCATTAAATACTAAAATTATAAATGATTTGATTTTTTTCCTTTTCATTATTTATTATTTCTTCTCTTACACATTTTATTTATTGTTTTATAGCTTTTTATCGTTTTTTAAATATGTTTAATTTTTCCTTTATTTCAATTCTACAAAATTTTCTCTCTTTTTTTTCCGTCACACATAAAATTAAATTCAAGTAAAAAAGTATAAAAATTATATAACCATTTCAAATATAGTAAAAAATATATTCTTCCATAAAACCCAACATGGTCGTCCCCATTAAAAAACTATAAAAAAACACTCTCATGCATAAAAAAATTAAAACAGAATAAATAAGTATATTAAGACAGTACAAGCCGGAGTTATAGAAATGTTCTTCAATTTTTTGTTATCATACTCCAAATTAGTTTTCACGACTCTCCAAATTAAAGACCGTGATTTTTTAATGAGTTTAATTACAGGAGGATGAAAAAAAATGACAAAAGAGTCAAAGTTTTTTCTTAATTATTCATCATTTATATATAAATTCAAAAACGCGCGTTTTATAGTGAGTTTTATTACAGAAGGAAAAAGATAAATCGGAGTTCTAGAAGTTTTCTTTAAATTATTCGTCATTGTTTACCAAATTGAAGAACGCGAAGTTTCTTGTGAGTTTTATTACAGGAGGGTGAGAAAAAAAAAGGACAAGCTGAAGTTATAGAATTGTTTGTTGCAAACGTTTCCTTCTTGAAAGTAAACACATCACCGAATTAAAGACTACGCACGTTTATACATTTCTTCTTCTTCACACAATACCTCGTAATGCTGAAGCAACATGAGTCACTAACTTAAGTGGATCTAGCATTTATATCAAATGACGGATGAGCAGTCATGTATACTGTCCAACTAATTGTCGATAATGAATTAATATAATGAATATAATGTTTGGTTGAAATACTTCAACTTAATTGCTTAAATGTTATTGTTCTGGAGTTTTTACTTTCTTTAAAATTGGAAATTTGACTCTCAAAAACCCATCTTGGTGGGTTGGCATTCAGAAATTTTCCTTCAAATAATTAGCTCACACTCGACAATAAATTGGGGCAATGTTGTGCAATGATGAAGTATTGGAAAGAGTGGACTTCTATACCTACCTTGGAATAATTTTCACTAAATCTGGTAAAATAGACCAAGAAGTGTCCAATAGGATAAATAAAGCAAATAGTATCTACTACAAGATATACAGTACTATTTTGAGAAAGAGCGAGGTAGTTAAGGACATCAAGTTTCATATCTTTAAAGCAATATATCTTCCAATACTATCAAATAGCAGTGAAAGTTGGGTCGCCCAAGATAAGCACATAAGCAGGATTGAGGCTGCTGAAACGCGATTTTGCGAACAATATTAGACAAAACTAGAAGAGACAGGACAAGGGATGAAAGAATAAGAGAGGAACTTCAGATCCCCTAAGTAAAATCAGTGATTGCACCGACAGCTCCGATGGTATGAACACGTCTGTAGAATGGGGGAAGACAGAGTACCTAGAAAATGGAGGCGAGGCCGACAGATAGAAGACCACGAGGCAGACCTAGAAGGAGCTATATGGAGCATATCCAACGACTAGTTCTGGAAAGAGGAATATCTGTGGCTCAGATGAAGATGCCAGCCATAGACCGAGATGTGTGGACCAAGTGGTTATAGGATCCTCCACGCTAAAGGCACTTAAGGAGGATGGGAAAGAAGAAGAAGACAATAAATTATTATTATCAGAATTATTGAAAAATTAAAAATCTGAAAAATAGAAATTAATAATACAAAAATTTGTGCTGTGGAAATACATGTAGTGATTGCACTATTTGAACATTTTATTTTACTATTTACTAATTAGTAATATTAATTTGTTTGTTACAAAATAACTGAACTTAAATCTTAGTTAATATAATAACGTATATTATTTCTCAAGAATATTTTTTTGGTGCGCATATTACATTTACACTTCAACTACTTACAACCAATGATATGAAGATTATCTTTACCACTAACAATAAAAAAAACTGAGAAATAAAAATAAAAATACTGTTGCCCACCCGGTAAACCTAGACTCGAATTGTTGACAGTAGTAGACCAAGATTGAGAGTCAATGCGTCGGCTTGTAGCTTTCAAAGATAAAGCCCTCGCGACCCCCATTGCATACAAACACACCAGACCCTGATAATTTGAAATGTTTAGTATGACTCTCCAACGTAATAAATTCCAGAAAATAACTTTTAAGTATGAAATGAATGGGCCCCTTAAAACAGAGCTATATACCCAGTTTTTATTTTATTTTTTTTTTATTTATTCCTAGCGTGAGAATCGTGTTGATTTGAATTTGATTACTTTCAATACAATTTTTTTTAAAATTATTTATTTAATGTAATTTACAACTGTACAAAATAATACAATAGGTAAATATGTAGTATGTTTCATATAAACTTGAAAATCTTGGGAAGGAACCACCCATTGGTGGTACTTCAAACATTAATTTAAATTAGAAGGTCCCGTGGCCATCTTCTTTTCAGACACCTCGGAGGATTATTAGGGATTGTTGAGGATGAAAGATTAAGAATTAATGGGTTAGGATGGTTAAGGGGTTTGGAATAAAAAGACGCGTATCTGTTTTGGGTCAAATCTGCAACGAATGGGATCTTAAGGTCTTTATGAATGAGTTTATTTGCGACGTAATAAGGGGCATCAAGGATTTTGGATTGTAACGATTGGATGCGGGAAGAATTTGATGGTTTGGTGGAGTCCCAGAGCTCAATTCCATATGTCCCAATTGGTCTGGTTATTGTATTGTATACCAATATTTTGTAGTGAATGGGAAGTTTAGAGCGTTTGTCAAGTAAGTGTTGTAGCAATCGGAATCTACGAGCAGTGTCTTGTCATTTCAGTCTTGCGTGTGGATTCCAAGTAAGTCTCTTGTCCAGATGGAGTCCTAAGTATCGAAGCTGTTCAACAGGCATTAGTGGTGTATTTAGAAAGGATACTGTAGGACAGGAGGGCAGAGGTTTACGACGGACAGTAAAGGTGATCTGGTGGGATTTGTCAGGATTTATTTTGATTCCCCAGTTTTACACCATTCTTCAATAAATGTTATGTGTGCCTGTAGTGTTTGTGATGCATTAGTTGGGTCGTTGTTAAAAGAAAGTATACATGTGTCATCAGCGTATGTTGTTAGGACTGTGTTAGGGTAGGTTGGGATGTCAGCTTTATAAACCGCAATACAATTTAAAATTGAAATTGTGAATTGTATCTCTTTCATCAAAGGCAGAAGAATCCCGATTTCATAAAAGATCCAAGATCTTCTTACCTCGGCTCATGAGTTTAAAATATGAAACGTTTTCAGGTGAGCAAAATGCTCAAATGAGAAAAAAAAAAAAAATGTCACGTTTGAAGTTTTCTTGAGAGAGAAGTGCTCATTTCTACCATTACGAGGAAGCCAAAGAAAACTGAATTGGTTATAAGAGGGGAGGTAAAAGATGGAAAAACATAAGTAAGCGGCAATAACATCACGGGGTTATCGGAAAGTACAAAAAAGTATTTAAAAAAACAGATGAAATAATAGGAAAATATATACGTTTATTTCTGAATATGAGCAAAATGCTCAACGATACACTCCTGTCAGGTTAAGCATGTGCAAACATTTTTTTTTTTTTATAACTATATTTCATGAATGCCTCACCCTAAGTTTGGGAAAGTTTGGGATTAGTGTAAAATGTAATCAAATTCCATATATTACTTTCGTTTAGCCATGCGATATTATTTTCTAGACACTTCGATATTTAAATCATTTAGATCTATTAAATTATTTAAATCAGATCGTACCGCAGATTTTAATTTTTGAACTACAAACCTCTAGCATCAAAATAAACACCGACTTTTCGGACTAGGGGAATCCATTTAGCAACTCATTCAGGTGTTCTTCTTGTATCTGCATTAAAGTATTATTCAGAAGATAAACTTAAAACTATTCGAACTCGAGGTTCGTTATCCAGGAGATTGCAGCAAATATAACACTTGACTCCCTGGGAATCATCCATTATAACATGTATGGAAACAGATGAGGATAGGGATCATCGAGAGGAAGGATGGACAACATATATTGCATTTTTTATTATTTTTTTGTAAACATTTTTAATATTTATTACTTTTTTACATCTATTTATTACTTTTTTATAT
>NW_027105672.1:309977-316376 GCF_000696795.3 Halyomorpha halys | reverse complement strand
TACGCATATAGTTATATCCTCGTAGATAATTATTGAATTTGTTTATTGACTAGTACTTATGAGCAACAATACGATAGATTTTAATGTGTATATATTTTTATTTTATTTAAACTTTTTGTTATTTATAGTATATATTTTAATTTTATTCTTTTACGCAGGAGAATATAATTTATATATATAGATAAAAAATGAAAATAATGAAGAATAATAAGGAAAAAGATTTAAAAATGAAATAAAATATAGAAAAAAAAGATAAATTAAAAAAAAAAAAGCATATATTATAAATCTACTGTACTATACCTATATATCACAAGATTTTTTTAAAAATTGTCTGACTAGATATAAGTATGGACAGTCCAACATTTGTTAATAAAGTTTTTCTCTCTCTCTCTACTGAAAATATTATATAAATGACTAAGTATTTGAATATAGTACGCTGTTGTAAATATTGTGCTTTGATAGACAGTGATTTAATGCTTAATTTTTTTTTTCATCCTATAGCTGTTTATGCTCATTGCAAAGAGTAGACATTACAAATTAATTAAAATAATTACAAATTAATTAATTCTTGAACTAGATTAAACTAGCTTAGAGCTGGTAGGATTATTTAACCATCATATCCCATTACCTCTATCATATAATGAGATGAAATTTAAATTTTAAATTTGTGGCGTGAGGGCGCTGCTAGTAGAAGTAGAGAATCCCCTGTTATTACGCCTCAGAGAGGGCGTCGACCCTCATGTTGCTATCTCCACTCCCAAATCACTCCAGCTCCAGCAGAACCTTTCCTCCGGCTCCAGCTAGTCTCACAAATTATATATATCAATCTATCACTATTAAATAAAAAATTATTTCTAATATTTGAAGTGTAAATATGAAATTATATCTTCATCATTTACTATGAATTGGGGTACACGATGTTTTTTGTACTTATTTATTTTCAAGGAAAGAAACCATTAATTCTTCTTATCTGCTTCATATCATTTTTCTGGACAATATAAAATTAACATTTGAAAAATATGATCATAATAATGTGGTATTTTTCATATTTAATAATAATAAATTTAATAAGCTTATTATAAACATGAAGGCAAGATATATACTTGTAACAACAAAGATATATATAAAATTAAATAATGCACAAAGCAATATTGTATAGGTGATATCTCACAAAATCTAAATAATAGAATGCGACAACAAAAAATGAGCGTAAAAAATCAAAACTTTAAAGCCACACAATTAAACTCTAGGTAAAGATAATATACTAAATAAAAACAATTTTTATTTCTACATACTATACATTTTCAATAAAAATTTTTGAGGTTAAATAACTTCCAATTTGCTCGGTGTAAAGCAATTCTTTTTTCCAAGCAATGTAAATATGACATGATTTCCTTTGTGAAGTTAAAATTGTTGACTAATTATGAGGTTATTAAAGTACAATAGTCCCAAAACGTTGTGTAACAATATGTTAATTTAAAATAAATTACATTCAAATTGGAAGTTTTCTAACCTCAAAATCTTTTATTGAAATAGACTTACCAGACTTCCTAAAAAGAAAATCCAGAATATACATTTTAAATAGAGTATCGGATCAAAATAAAATTTAAAAAACTTAGAAACTAAAAATATTAAAGATGTAGTAAATTCCAAATCAGACATAAAAGGAGAATTTCAATATTACGTTGATATCATTACCAAAATGTATAATTGATAATAAGCTGTATATACACCAAAGTAAATATAGATAATAATAAAATTAATTAAAATATAGCCAAAAAAAATATAAATAATAGGTTGGAGAGGAATTAGGCTAAACCTTTTAAATAAGTAAATAAGTCCAATATATTAAAAAATGACAAGTAGGTGGGTAGTCCAAAAAAATAAATTTGATTTAAATAAAAATTAAACCAATATATATGTAGGTAATGATGAAGTAATATTGTTTGGATTCTTGATGTAGTTATTTAGTGAAGTATTTTATTAAATGCAGAGTAAGTAATAGAACAACAGTCGTCGAAAAACAAATTATTTATTCATGACGAATTAACAAAACAAACAGACACTAAAGTTGATATTTTTAAATATGATATTAACAAAAGGATATTTTGATAACATTTTTAGTGAATGTAATTATGAACATTTATTCGCCTCGATTTACGAGGCATATCGATACAGGCATATCTGATGGGCTTACACTAGGGGTATTCATGATATTGTGTTCAATGTTTTACCATGTTAAATGTTATAAGTATAGGATTGTGAGCAGCCTTATTTAAAGTCATATTAAATGTAAAATGTATAACATCTCCTTGCGGATTTTCTGAGCAACTAGTTTTATAACCTTTCCTTCCAAAACTTCATATTATTGTTTATTTTTACTTTTTTATTAAAGTAATTTATTACAACATGCCTAAAGTAAGTGAAAAGTAGAAGTTGTGTGAAAGTCTACTGAGTGTCTTGTTGATCTTCTTGTGAGATATGTGTTGTGAGGATGAAAATCAAAATGAGCTAATTTACAACTGTAATTTCATTATTATTATTGTCATCCACTGCTTTATTAGTTATAAAAATATCCAAAATAACACAAACTTCGATCAAGTAACTGTATAATGCTACATTGCATGTTACTACAACAAACAAAATGAAGACGAGCTCAGCTGGTCTGTTGCGTGATGTTATTCTCTAACAGACCAAGTAACAGACTCTCAACCATATTAGCGGTATTCATGATCTTAATTTAACATGTTGAAGGGTGCTAAATGGAAAAACATAATTAAATGGAGAAATATTTCCTTCTTTTACCAAGTTCAAACGAAATAACATGTAACATGGCTGAGAGTCTGTTACTAGGTCATTTAAATGGAGAATGACGTCACGAAACAGACCAGCTGAGCTTTTATTGTTGTCGTGTTAGGTTACTTTCACGTAGTTTGTGTTTTGTTTTGTTTTTTTCTTTTGTCTTGAGTTATGGACTTTTAAAAAAAATATAATCAGTAGCCAAACTTTTACACTTCTCCTTTTCACTTATTTTAGGCATGTTGTAATAAATTACTTTAATCAAAACTTAGAAGTAAACAATAACATGAAGTTTTGGAAGGAAAGGTTACTAAACAAGTTGCTCAGAAATTCCGCTAGGAGAAGCTCTTATGCATTTATCATTTAACATGACATTAAATAGGGCAGCTCACAATGCTATACTTATAACATTTAACATGGTAAAACATTTTACATTTAACACAATATCCAGAACAACCCTATTATATGTTGCATCGTTTTACCATGGTAAAAGAAGGAAGTATTTCTCCATTTAACATGAGTTTTTCCATCTAACAAGCTTTTACATGTTAAACTAAAGAACATGAATGCCCCTACTGTATTTTAGATTTTTCACAGAAATACTTCTTTAATCCTTGACCACCAAATAAGGATAATTTTACGGCAATCTCACGCAGATTTAGTTTAGTCCGTGGAACTGTTTTGGTAATTGTTTGAAGGTATCTATTTGAAGAGCGTTTCTAGGTAGCCAATCTTTTCTAATCCCTACTGAGATATAAATTAGGCATAAATTTTGAAATTTAGATTTTATCAAATTCCTAAGATAAATGATCAATTCACGGATATCTAAAAAATATCATTCCATCTTTTCACTATAGCAGTTAAGGGATTTGATTAAATCTTCTTTTAAGGAAATCACTCTGCAGAGTTTTGAAATTACAACCACCACTAAAAATCCTAACCACCAAAATGTCAATATTGTAGTAGTACGCTTTCAGTCACCACATCTTCCATTTCAATACCACGGATTTAAGTAGATTAGGAGTAAAAACATAAAATTGGTATTAATGTTTTTAAAAAAGGAATAACTTATCAAACAAGATTTAAACACTAACTGTACACTATAACTAACTCGCACAAGCATTGGAATAATACTAAGCAATAGTCCATTTCACTATTGCTAGAAAGGAAAGCGTGATCTATTTTCAACAGAATTTACTATTCTTTAGTGAATCTTTACTTTTTTTTAATTCTACTACATTTTTATAATTCTATAATTCTAAGCCATAATTCTAATTTTGAAAGTTCCAAGGCTTAGACTGTCACCACTAATGCTCTTAAAATTATATAAATATTTTAAAGATTACCTCAATTGATATAACAATTTTAGTTAGAACCATATTTAAACTGATTTTTAGCACTGTATAATTTATCGTGAAAATATTTATTTTTTTCCATACTCAGGTTTTACTCTTGCTAGTCATCTATCAATTATATTATTTGTTCGTGTGATTGAGTATGACTTGTAAGTTATAAGACTAATAAAACATAAAATAGAAGTTGAAGTTCAGAGATTAATAATTAATTAATTTCTGAAGAGTTCCAACGAGGAATGATCAAAAACACTTTTTTCCTTCATTATGTAATTTAGATCCGCAAAAAATCATTTTACAAAAAACACAGAAAGAATCTCAGACCGTGTTCTGCGTCCGTAACTACTCATTAATTACTGTGATGATTATTTTTAACCTTTCGTTCATGTAAACAAATTTATATATAAAAAAAAAAAAATCTATTTAAAAATAAAAAATAATAAGAGTAGTTTTTTTTATCATTTATAATTTTTTTCAAAAAACCTTTAATGATATTTTCATTTCTCAAGAGAGGAATCCTGTTCAAATACTTATGGCTGTTAAAAAACACAACATACTTATCAATCCATTAATGGATATATAAACGCTAGCATATATTATTTAACAAAGATACATTTTTTTCAATATGAACTAATTGTAGACTAAATACAATAATTTTTTTATTTTATTTAAATACAACTTTATTGTTCTTTACATCACATTTTTCCTTATTCATTTTGTTTTTAAACCATTCTACGTTAATAACTCTCTCATATCTCCCTTCTCCAGTGATCTGCAACATTTATTCAATTTACAACACAGGTCCAAACGAAATTAAAGAAATAATGATGAATAAATAGAAATTTATATATAAATCACAATTAAATAGCCTCAAACAGTTAAAAAAAAATAAATAAGTTAAAAAGTAATAAATAAATTAGTTGATGAATTTTAATGTTATTTAATTAAATAGTTTTGAAAAAAAAAAAAACAGCAATGTTTTAAGACAGTTTTCGTCTGCAAAAAGATGAAAATATATATACCTTCTCTATTAACAACTATGTATTTGACTATATTTTATATTGTTATTCCGCATTAAATTCGCCTCTGATGGGTTAGGTGATAAAAGTTATTTACACTACTCAAGCAAAATGAAGTAGAAACCTTTCCATTTTTAAAACTTCTTGGCTCTTATTCAACATATAGTGTTCGGTAAAAAGGACATCATTGAACCCCCTAGCGAAAGAGATTAGACTGGAAAGGTCATTTGAGGTGGGTATCTGATTCACAGCGGATTGAGGTTTCTTTTAACTCCGTAATCAAATATTTTTTCTAAAAAATAGCAACTCCTGGTTGAAATTCATTATTAAAATAAATTATAATTAATATAATATAATTTATTTTTCGATTCTCTGGTCACATATTTCATAATATGATTATAAATATTAAAGGATGTGAATAAAACATTTTTAAAATATGAATTAAGTTATAGTAGAGCTAAATAATTAAATTAGTATTTTTTTCTAATTAGAAATTCTTATTGAAAAATAATTTCGAGATCTTGATTGTTTTGATGAACTCATCAGCTGGGTTTAAAGACCATCGCGTGGTTGATAGTTCATCTAGTATCCGCTAGATGGGGGCACTACACATTTTTACGAATACATATGAATCAAAATATTTTCTTCATGATCAAAATCTTAAATTAAGTGAAAAAAAAAATAATAATTTACCTTCTTAGAAGAATGACTTGTTTTAACATAACTGTTTTTAGTGGATATTGATTTTTAAAATAATCTATAAAAAATTCTCAAAATTTGATATTAATAACATTTAAAATAATAAATAATCAATATTTTTAAGAGAACATGTCAGTGTATGTATTTTTTAAAATTTAATTTATTTTATACCAGATCGGCCTGGTGGGCCACACATGGTTGATATTACCGTTACATTATATATATTTTTTAACAGTTTATTATGAGGGGGGGGGATAGTCTCGTACAAAAGACACCCCTAACTATATACAATGTTATAATTTAAAAAAAAGATAAAATAAATAGTTAAGAATAATGCTTCTGAATAAAAGAGAAAATTAAAATTCATAACAAAAAATAATGATATTTGTACACTTAACAAAACAAACCACTGCCCTCTAATGGTAAAAAGAAACAAGCTAATTTGAAAAACGGACGAGAGAAGAAAAAATAAATAAATAATAAATAGTAATAATAAGTAAAATCGAGGCAGAATATATGAATATAATATG
>NW_027105672.1:280715-304793 GCF_000696795.3 Halyomorpha halys | reverse complement strand
AAATAAATGTTTAGTTATTGCATCCAATTCAAATGAAACCCTGACTTGCATAAAAAAAGACTAAGTTGAATATCCTGTTTTTCTGTGTGGAATAAGACAAGACTTTATTTGTACTTATTTGTTGCTTTAAAATTTACTTATGCTAAAAATAACCTAATAGCACACTATACTTTTTCAAAAAAATTAAGAGCTAAATCAAGACCAATCCCAAGAGAAAATCCGATTTCAATTGTACGAAATTAAAATTCATGAGGTGTAGAATTTTTTTTTAGAGGTGGGATACCTTTAGGCAAACAGGGGTTTGAGAAAAACATTCACAGTAGTAAAGTTTAATTAATTAAAATTATTCAAACTTTTCGTTAACAGTCCCACCATAAGGCCAGGTTTTCGGGAATCCTTTTTATCTTGATTTTCCTGTATTTTTGTATGAAATCAGACACAGCTGCTTATTTCTTGCTTTCAAGACTGCTATCACCTTTTAAAAAAAAAATTTAAACTATGACAAATCACACTTTTTGACAAATAAGGAGCCAAATCTAGGCCAATCCCGAAAGAAATCTTCCAACTGTACGAAATTAAAACATATAAGATGTAAAGGTCTTTCAAGAAGTGAGAGGGCCGTCCATATAGTACAAGAGCCCAAGAGGAAAAAAAAGGCAGTTGTCTCATCCCAATTTTTGATTACTTTAATGAAAACTATGTATAATTAATAGTCAAAATTGATGAGTCTACCAAGTATAGGTAGGGGGAATAAAAAATGGCGGCTGTTTCAAAGCGATAAAAAAAAAACTAGTCGTTCGGAGATCTATATCTTAAAAAAGTAAGAACAACACAAGAAAACTTAAGAGAACGTCATTTAAAGAATAGTAAATTTGCTAAAATATGAGCCTTAATAGAGTTATTTACGTTAAATATTTTTAGAGATACAGCTTTTTAAAAAGCAACGTTTCAGAAAAATGTTGTACGGGACGTACTGAAAGATCAGTAGTAAGTGAATTTATTTTGAAAAATTTATAACTCAAAAAACATTTAACGTACAGATGTCTATTAGTACTCAAATTAAAGCTAGTTTAATGAGCTATATAGTAGTTTATCATGTTTATCTTCGTAGGAGCAATAGTTTACATGAAATTTGCTAAAATAAATTGAATTATAGTTGTAATACAATAATGTTAAAGTTATATGAGCAAAGGAATTTTATCAATCATATTTCGGCAAAATTTAAAAATTACTTTTTTTTTCCTTTTCGAACCATGATTTTTCTATACTAACTTATTATTGACTTACAGTACACTTTTCGTTGTTTTTCTTTTTCTAAAACAATATATTTAATTCATGAATACTCTAATTTTTCATTTTTGTTATTACAATTAAAATAATTATTTATTTAAGCATGTATAGGCTGTTCTTAGTAACGTTTTATTTGTGCTCATAAAAGTTTTTGTTTTGTTTTCTGGAAAGGATATAATATCATTGTTTTTTGTTAGTAAAATACATTTTACGTTCCCATGTCCAAAAACAAGAGGGGACATTAATGCAAGCCCTGTGACTAAATAAGTCTTTAGAGCGGGTTTGAAAAAAAAAAAAATATGGGTTGGGGCAAAGTGAGTCAGAGAGATGAGTCAGCGAACCATGCCCGTACAGGAAAAAGAAAAAGAGAAGAAGAAATGCCCGTCTTTAAAACCGTCCGGGTCAGTGGAATATTTTTTTCGGGAGCATTCCTTGGACATCGGACGACCGCTGAGGAATCTTAATACCGATCTATCATCGTCCCGAGGGTACGCCACGTCGTTAGATAGATAGCTGACATTACCTCGCATTGTCCTCACTAACATTCTTTCCTAGGGGTATTGTCGAACATACCGCACTTGGTGGCTACGTCGTGCTGTGGTATATGTCATTTTTATAGCTCTTATTAGTAAAACGTGTAATCTGACTGATTAAATTTTATTATGATGCGTTGGTTGTTGACCGTGAATATTATATGAGAAGTGGTTAGGGATTGCGAACACTAAAAATTAGAACGTATATTATTAATGCCAACCATTCTGCCAGACTTCATATCCTTCACCAGGGCTATGAGTTTTTAATGAATAAAAGGAAACAAAGAATAACGAGAAAATAATCTTAAAAATACATAAGTGATATTGGAACAAAATATATACTGTAATTATTATAAGAAGATAAAAGTGATATGAAAATATAGTAACATTATAATTATGGAATAGGGGACAAAAAGAAAATAGTATACATATGATAATACTGTGGTTTGTTCAAAATTTGAATTATTTTAAATATAGCTTATGATATGAAATGAGAAAGAAAACTTATACGTGATTAATTGAATGTGTTAGAGTAATAACAGAATTGAAGAAAACTATAAATCAATATAATCCAAAAGGAGTATGCAATAGTTGAAAATAATCATAAGAGCTAAACATGATTAATAACGTGCGTGAGGAAAAAAGAATAAGAAAAGAGAGGAAAAAGGGGTAAAAAAATATAATTCTTTATTTTATTATAAGAAAATTTATAATTTTTATTATATTATTATTTGAAATCTTAAATAATTACCCAAAGTTTGAAATGAAGCAAGCCATTTACTGTGTAATGTCCCATCCCATTCGTTCAAAATTTATTGATATTATAATCATTTACATTAAAAATGACTTGATTTAGGCTATAGGTCGTAAAATGATCATAAACTATCTTTTGTGATGTTTCATTAATTAAAAATTAGTTTACTATCATTCTTTACTTATGGAAATTTTACTAACAGCTTTTAACATATATTGTTAATTTAAGCTCTTTTAGAAAAACCCCTTTACATGATTAACATGGGAACTTAAATGGAGAAACCATCCAACAGAGGTACTACTGATGCAGCACATCGGATTCTGTGGTAGTATGTCAGTCAGTAATGTTTGTACCAGTAGGTTGGGGTGTCCAGCAAATGAGTCATGGGAAGTTTTTTATTTTTTATTACGTCAGTCACGATGGTATGTCTAGATCCTTATGCAATGATTCCTTTGTGATGTAGAAGGGACAGTGAGTGATGACCCCAGAAAATTTTGACTGAAAGATCTAAATGGTCTGATGGTGTCATTTCATGCAGGAGTCCCATACCTGAGTTGGATTTATTATAGTGTATAACAAAATTTTGTTAGTAAGTGATAATTTGTTTTTATGATGTAACTGTCGTTAAAGTAATGAAAGTCGGTGATCCAAATTTTTTTTTCTTAGTAGTGAGATGTGTTTTCCAGATTTCTGTCCAGAGTGGGTCCCAAGTATTTTCGATCTGTTTTGTGTAACGGAGTATTGTAAAGAATGGGCAATCTGAACGTCCGAGTGCAAACGTAACTTGATCTGATATTTGTGTGTTAATTTTTATTCACCATTTATTTAACCAATATTGCAGATTTTTATAGTTTTGGTTTTGATAAATAAAGTAACTTAAATATTGTTACATCTAGTAATTCGACTTCAAATTGCTACTAGTAGGCTGTGATCCAGTGAATACCAAAAGTTTTATCAGGTTTTTGATATTTCTGGTGGTTCAGTTTCTTCTTTAACTAAGTCTTTATATAAAAGAGGGGAAAAAACAGTAAGAATAAAAAATTACAAAAATCAATTTTCATATAGCTTAGAAAAAAAAAAGTTTTCACCAATAATTCGAATTATAGTTGTGTAGCAGAGATGATAATTTATAAATATTGCTCTTATTCACTTATTTTTAGTTGTCTTTTTATGGCTCAAATCCTCCATTAAGGATTTGAGCCCCAGAATGAGAATGTTAATATTTATTTCATCACCAATAAATATTGATTGATACAAGTGAAAATCGAACCCACAACCTTCTGAACCAAGAATTCTTGGATCCTTACCCCAATTTGCTCAGCCTCATAGTGTACTTAATTTATCATCTATACATTTATTTATTTATGTGTTTTTGACTGTTTGCAATAATTACAAGAAATTCTAGGCATTATATATTTCTTTTAACACATTTCTAACACAATAATTTTAATGCTTAATATCAATTAAGCTTAGAATTCCTTTCGTATTTCAAACACCAATCTTCAATTAGAAGTGAAACGGAGTTACATAAAAATGTTTGATATTATTATAAAAAAGAATCATGAATTTTCTAATATTTTTCGGGATTTATATGAAAAGTATATTGAAGAAAAAATTGATTTTTGTTTTGATTGATTTTTTTAACCTCTAAATTAGGAGTACAAGACAAAAAAAAATAAAAAAGCTGTATGTGATAAGTTAATAAACTATTAACTATTAAATTATTAATTAAAAAATACTGACTATTTAAGTAAAAATAAGCAATAAGTTATTAAAAATATTTTTTTCACTCCTATTCCCAATTAGTATTAAATTTTGATAGTAAAAAAAAATATTCGATTACAATAATATTATTTTTATTTTAATTAAATTAATTTAAATTGATCATTAACAGTAATCTACATTGACAATTAAGGTAATTCTAGAATTCTGGCCAGGTTTTTCTGTATTTGCACCGCTGTACGTCAAGCCTTGATTTAATATTTGTTGGTATTCGACGGATTATGGGGCTTCTAGATATAAAAAAGCTTTCATTTAAGAAGAAGTAAAACAAGAAAGAATTCCAAAGTGTGCGGTAAACAATATTTTTACTTTGTTGTCAATATTAAAAAAAAAAATCAACTAAGAAATAATTATTATATTGAAGTTATATTATAATAAAAAAAAAGACTTCATGTACAATACCCAAACTGAAACAGAATTTATACACAGTCACATGATAGATATAGGTGATAAAAAATTTTGCATATGTATATGTAGAGTGATTTAGAAAGATGGGTAGTGTTTGATCGAATTTTACTCGGAGTTGTGTTTAAGTTGCTTGTGGTGCCTAATGTTTATGTTCATATAAATTTCTCACTTTTGATATTAATAATAGAAGTATCATTTTTTTTTTCGTTTAAAGCAGGGTTTTTATCCTTACTGTATTTTCCGGTACAGTCTAGTTCTTTGACTCGTCGTCCCGTGTCCTGCCTACCCCTGTAATAATAATCCCTGTACTAACCACGAATTGTCTCGTATTTCGGGGATTATTTTGGTTTTGGCCTTAAAGATTTTTTACAATACGGATAATGTTGCTAGATGAATTTAAAAGATTTTCTAATTGCTGGAAAAGTGGTCTAATGTTGATATGATAAGTCAACTCCGTTCAATGCCGCCGGTAACTCACAATGGCAAAGATTTGTTGCTACCTTATGCAATTTTTCTAGTCTTAATAGTTTATTTTATTTTATTATTTTTTTTAATTGTCATTTCTAGTTCCTAATTTTTCTAATTATAATAATATATCAAGTCGACGGGAAAATATGTTTCTATGTTTTCACTGTTTTTTTTGTAATGATTGTGTACGCAAATTTAATCCCTTAAAAAAATTTAATGTGTTTCTTTCTCACTATAATAAAATGTTTTGAATTTATATATATTTTATATTTTACTATCAGTCATACTCAACTGTTTAGGAATTATTCACCTCTCTTACTTCATCTTCCAGTCAGTCTTTTTGTCCTGCATTTTTTTTTAAGAAGGTAGCAACCCCAACGGAAAGTTTACATCTAAGATGGACTATCCAAGAAGTGGAACTAACTTGAATGACCGTGGCCGGTCATTCGTTCCTGGAACGGATGATTCATCCAGAATGAAGGTGCAGTGAAAACGTAAACAACTCAGTCTAACTCCGTCACTTTAGTATGAAACCCTGCTGTACGGGAAACATAGCTTTTGCCTTTTTACTGTTCCAATACACTAAATTCTCCTAATTCATTTTATAAAAATGGTAATTCTGTACCGCTATAACCATTAGGGGTCGAAGTGCAGGGAAAATTACAAAGAATTTATTTATTTCTAACCAAATGTGGACCGCGGCCACTCGGGGCCTATTTTACACCTTCCTTTACTCTGATCAGAACAGGCCAGATGCCTTGGAATTTGGATATCAAGGAACTAAGTACTGTTGGTACACCAACGGTTTTGCATGGAGGTGATTTGGCCATAAGCACGCCCAACCGTCCGATTTTTACCCAATTAAGGGGTGAAAATCACTTCGTGAGGCAGGGTGGACTCCGAAAGGGCTCCCTAACCCACTGAGTTGACACACGGCTACAGTGGAAAAGAAAATAATTATCTGTCGCAACCGGATTCGAACCAGGGTCTTTGGAGTTTCTAAGCATTCTAACCAAGCAAAGTTCTTGTGGTTCAAGAGCCCTCCGGAGTCCATCTTGTCTCATTAAGTGGATACCCTCAATAGAGTATACATCTAGTGGGCGAACGTGATTCTAACCAAATCACTTTCTTGCACAACCTATACTTTGTCTGGGAACATGGGTTGTAGCGGTACATATTTAATTTTAATTTTTTATATTCAGTCTTACACAAATATTAGTATATTTTTAATTTGATTTTTCTTATAGTTTTTTTTATGACGATCATATTTTTTTTATAATTGACCAACTTCAACATAACAGAAATCATACAGGTTGAGTGAGATTGAGATACAAGACTGAGTCAGTTTTGAGTCATCTTTAGTTTAGGATGACTGTATACTCATGATTAGGGATAGGATTTTTATGTGCTAAAAAATCCTAAATATGTGCTAATAAATAGTCAAATATTTTTAAAAAATATGTAAATAATATGTATTTATAAATTTTATATTATTCAACAATATAAATTACTAATGGATAGGTAATTTTATAACTTAAAAAAAGTTAAATAAATATGAATTTATCATATATTATACGAATAATATTTTAAAGAAGTGATGTTAAAATGTACTTCGAGAAAACATAGCTGTTCAATAATAAGACATTAATTAGTAATTGTAAGTAAACTAATTGATTAATAATTACTCAGAATGAATTATGAACAAATTATAAATGGAAATAAAGAATAATTCTTATTAAAAAGAAAAAGAAAAAAAAAATTAGAAAAATATTTAAAACTTTGAAAGAAATCAATTATTTAGCCGGGTCAATTGCAAAATTATTGCAGATTAAATGCATTTTAAAATTTTCAAATAAAAATCTTCGTCGGTTTGACCGCAGAATGGACATGTACCGGCTAAAAGATCTTTCAACATTTACTGATGTTATAGGAGCATACTTAAATGAAGCTATTTCCATTGCATCTAGTTCGGTATTCTGCATCACAGGGCGGCTGTGTCATCATTTGTTATAAGGAATAAGACCCTTGCTGTTTTTAATTGATTCTTAGAAATTCTCGAAGTAATTCTGTGTGAAAATTTATTATTGCTACTGCTTTTAATTTGTGTTCAAAGATGAAGATATAAAATGTGTACGCACTATTTATGATAAATGATAAATTTCGCTTTTAAGTTTCTTGCGTTCTCTTGAATTTTACGTTGTTGCTGCGAAAAATGTATTTACAATTGAACAAATAATGTGAGGAAATATGTGATCTGGACAAAATACCTAAAAATATGTTAAAAGTAACAAATATTTCAGAAAATATGTGGTACAACATAATATGTAAAAAAGGCCAAATATTTAAAAATATGTGAAATAAAAATGGCTTCTTTTGGCCAGAAATGTCTTGAAACATCTATAGTTAGTAAGGAATCGCAGATATCATGTATCATGATGATATCAGGTAAAAATATGTGAAAACATAAAAATCCTATCCCTACTCATGATATAAGCCACACCATTTGTTAGAGTGCGTACGAACCGTACAGTGGAGTCCCAGCTATGCGATAATTGGAGGGCTTCTTTAGTCCACTGGACAAATTTTTAAAAGATAAGCTGTTTAAAACATTTTTTTAATTATGCTAAACATTTAATACTGTTAGGCTACAAAAAAGTTTCGGTTAAAGTTTTTTTCTTTTACTTATTTATATTTGAAATAGTTAGGGGAAGCGGTCGCGCAAAATTTCTAATCTGAGTTTTCAATGTAAATACACGTTTTAAAGTTCCCTGAGTCCAAGTATCCAACGATCGAAAAGTGGTCTAGTACGTATCTGTGTATATGTGAACAAGTTAGCTCTAAAAGGAAAGTCGTAAATAACAAAAATTACATATTTAGGGTCTGACTGGGATGTTAGGGTTAGGATATGCCTGAGATGTTGGGGCTGGGATATCATAGCAAAATTTTTGTTAAAATCGATCCAGCAAGTCCTGCTTCATATAATCAATTTTTTGACATTGTGTTAATTACCTAAAAAACGGATCTAACGATTCTGATTAAACTTATTATATTAATGTGCTATTGAGTGGTCTTTAATATAAGATAAACTCCGAATTTTTCATAAATGCGTCTTTTGAAGTACCTTTAATTTTGTTTTCTTAAATTTAATTAATAGTTAATTACTATGTCTCATAGTTAGGAGTAGGGAACTGTAGACAATTATAAAATACGAAAGCATATTATAAATGACTAAATGAGATAAAGTGTTTTCGTGTTTCAATGGAAGTTATGGCTATTGGTGAATTATAAAGAAGTTACCGTTAAGAAACTAGGATTAACTAGAATTAATTTCAACTCGAAGAAGCAAGATAAGTCAAAGTTCGCACGCAACGCACCGGATTATTTTTTTAAAGATGAATCTTTAAAATTAGATACTATCTAATGTTTTATAAAAAAAAAAAAAAAATCAAAACATTTTAACAGGTTCCAGTGGCACACCCCCTTCCTCTCCCTCGTACACACTAATAAGTGTGCGACAGGAGAACCTTCCATCATCATCATGGAAGAATCATCACAATTTAGCAATTATCAAAACTTACTTTCTATTTATTACTTTTTCAAGAGCTATAATATTTATATTAATTATATCATTTCATGAATAAAATTAAGCTCTTACCGCTTCTTTAACTGCGGATTATTTAGTGAAACGTCTATTTTAATAGAACGTTTCATTATAAAAAAGGTTTGAAAATATAAAATACAGGTTTAAGTCGGTAGGGTTTGATTTTACCCTTAAAATACTATAATTAATATTTTATTCATTTTCAAATATTTAAAAGCACTAAAGAACAAAGTCCTGGGTAATCATATTAATTTATTGAATTTTTAAATCTCGTTTAAAATGAATAAAATGTAGTGTTTTAGAATATGTACATAGTTTTGGTAAAATATTTAAATGCACGACTAGGTTTTTGAAGTTTATTTTTAATTTTGTATATGTTTAAAAAAATACTTGTTGATGTGATCAATAATTAAAGTTTATAGTTTCTTCCGTAAATCATTAGTTATTATTTTTTCGGGAACCAAAAGGATGGGTTGGGGGCGCTCCCATAATGTAGGAACTTCCAGCGCTCCATGTGGCCAACAACAACATTACCTGCACTCCTCTGTGGGGAGAAGAAGAAAGTGAGGATTTGAGAGCCATTTTCTTATCTACAACCAGTTTTTTTTTTTTTACTCTTATTTAGTGAGTGAGTGAGTAGAGAAACTCTCAGGTGCCTCCCGAAACAGAGTAGGAGGGAGGAAATAAAAAATAACCGAAGCATGGGGTAAGTCCACACCTATCAATATAATTTTCATCAGCCTCATTTAATCCATAGACCAATTATTCTAAATTCATTAACACACCTAGTCCTAAATGTTTTGTTTCGGCCACTCCCTACACCACCTGTAACTTATACAATAGATTTTTCTTTTCCGTTAATTATATTTCATTAATTATTATTATTACAGTTCACTAAAATCCAACCTGCCAATCAAAAGTGAAGGCATGCTTCATACAATTATACTGTAAAAATGTTATATTTAAATATTTAGTCTTGATTTTTAATTTCATAATTAACAAATTTTATGTAATTTGATTGGATAATAGTTCAGTATCTGGTTATCTGAGACAATTTAATTTTAAGACTATGAAGACAAAGTGTTAAGGATTACGTTTTCGATATAAATTATAAATTACTTAGCTGTCATCGAATTGATCTAAATCACCTAAAATACAGTGTTTCTATTTGAAGCTTGTGTGTTTTATTGACCTTAAGGTAATAATAAACCCAAATGTGGAAGCTTTAACCAGACTTTAAAGGACTACTCAGGGCATAAAACCCCTGGGCTACTGATAACCCCTAAGTAGGACTTTTTTTTCACCAGATACCAGAGGAGACACTTAGGCCCTGCTCAGCTACTGAATGACAAAAAATAAATGCTTTCTGAAAGAAGACCTATCTTACAAGATGTAGACTTTATGAGGAAGCTTTATCTGTTGGTAGCGTCTTACTTGGTGCAACAGACACAGCTTGCTAGAGTCGACCCATAAAGAGGTTCAAAGCTTAGAAAAATTACTTTTTTTTTTTTTTTTTTGCAATTCTGGTAAATAAGCTAGTTAAACAGAATATTTGACTAATATAATCGAAAATTTCTCAATTTTCACACGGAAGAGAAGGGTCTCAAATTAATTCGAACAATGAGATTAAGATGACAGTTGAAGTAAACGCAAATAATAATCCGCAAACTACGTTGAGCATTTTTTTTTTAACTTTTATTTATTGGCTGCTATAAAAGTTCATATTTTAGAATTTCTTGGTGTGGGAAAAAAAATATCAACTTTGTATGCGATCAGGAGAGATCTTCTTCCAGCTAGACTTCTTACATACAGGCACAAAGAACATTTTGCAGACTTGGTCTTCATCACTGTACATCGACCAATACATGAATATTTTAAAGGTTAGATAAGAAAGTTTTTTTTTTCCAGGTTATTATTGCCTTAATTTCCGAAATTTTGATTAGACTTTATTTCCTTAATATCCGAAATTTTTAATGGAGCTTATTGTCTTAATTTCAGAATTTAAATGTAAACTATTGAAAAATGGGAACTTGTAGTAAAATTTTATGTTAAAGTTTTGAGAGATTCAGAAATTCGAAAAGTTTATCTACAGTCTGTTTGTTATATTGCAAAATTGAAGGGAGATCTGGTGGAGTCATATGCTTGGTATTCGGTCAAGATATGTTTCACGGTAAGGCACATTCCGCAAGTCTGCCATACAGGTGGAGAATCGGGCCATAAGGTAACCGCTGCTTATTCGAAGGCGCTTCAAAATCATCTCCTCTCTGCGCACATTTCGAGTGGATGATATCTAAGGGGAAACATCACGTTCATAAATTTCCTGTAATTTAAGAAAGGTTTAATCAGAGGGAACGGGTAGCTAAATCAAGCTCATTCCCTGTTTTAACTAATTTTACTATATTACTCCATGTATATGTGTCTTTTCCGGACACTATTAATGACACTTATTATCTTCTCGGATACAATTAGCATATTAAATTAACCACACCTTTATCATATCAACATACTACGTCAAAACCATGATAATAATTATTTTATCTGAATTTCAGATTTAAGAGTTGCAGAGTAAAAATCGGGTACGGTGCACATATTTCCCAACTTTCACTTACCTCCCTACAAACGTCCACAAGTTTTGGGCAAGTCAAGAAAACGAAAATTACGAACAAAACCATATTATATTTCTGTTATATAAATATTCGAACTTCGGGAATTCTCGAGGTGGGAATAACGAATCTAAATTTTATTCATACCAAGAATAAAACAATTTAACAAAAGATAACGAAGTTGTAATGCAATCGATGGTCTTGGTTTTTACCGTCAATCAGATGTCTCTATTTCTTTTTTTCTCCTTTATTTATTCATAAAGTACTTTCATATTTTATATTTATACATTTTTTATTATTTCTTACAATGCCTACTGTTTATTTTTTTCAAATAAACAAAATCAAAGGTACTTTAGAGGAAGGGTTTTAGGAAATTTTGCATTTAAGGCCTGTTAAATATTTCAATTAGGATAAAACCTAGCTGATATTAAAGACCATTGATTCATTCATCGACAAGCAGAGTTTAGTCAAAATCGTTAAGGATGTTTTCGAGAAAATCGAAAAAATATGAAAAATCGTTTCAATAAAGTGGCATTTCAAGTCTGTATATGCAATCGAAAAAGTTGCTGTGACATTCCAGGCCTATACACGCCTTCAGTTTTGTACTGATTTTTTTTTTTTTTTTTTTTTTTTTTTTATCTAGCCTTTTCACACAGACCATTTTGCGAGATTTAGCTATCTGGAATCACGGGACCCCGAAACGCGTGTTTCTAAATTTAGCACGATCGTAGTACTTTTTCTTTTCTTTTTTTTCATATACAGGTAAGTGAGTGTAAAAATAGGATAAAGAAATTAAATAATAGAAGATAAGATGATGATTATGAGAGAAATGCAACTTCCACTCTGTTTAGTACTGTCAAATGTTCCTGGTTGCCAGCATCTAAAATATAAAAAAATTGTTTTTAGTTCATAGTTCATATGAAGTTTATGCTCAGATGAACGATCAATGTGACGGGAAAAGGAGTTATAATGATCATGGAAATGAATGAGAAATAAAATTATTTAAAGAAGGAATATTTGATCTTTCCGGGAAAGTGATTGAAGAAAATTACTCCAAATTTATTGAAGAAGGTATTTTTTAAAATGTATTTATTTAATTCGACATCGGACCAGGATTGGTGGCCTACAGGATTAATGTAAGAGGTACTTTTTTTTAACAATTGATTATAGGGGGGCTGTGGTCTATTTCAATCCATGCTATAGTCTCATACAAACGACACCCCTAAATATATATATATAATGTTATAAATAAAACTAATTAAGATAAAATATAATTCTTAATAAAAGAATAAAAGTAAAATTAATAAAAAAAAATTACATCTATGGATTTAACAAAAATAAATAATTGACTTCTAATGGGAAAAAAAAGAAAGTAAATAAGTAAGAAGTAAGAATAAAAGTAAGAAAAAAGATAGTCCCCTATGTTGCCGATTTGGCCAGAACCAGATACCAATCCTTCCATAATAAACTTCCCAACCACCCAAACCAACTCGTTTCTAACCTGGTTTCTCCTTCACTACCTAATAATCCTCCTAGGCGTCTGAAAAGAAGATGGACTCGAGATCTTCTCCTTTAGAAATATTTTTGGAGTTCTATCAATGGTTAAATTCTCCACATGTTTTTATCATGTCATAATACCACTTACAGCAAATTTACTTTGATGTGTATATATGTATACAGTTGCAAATATCAATAAATAAATTATTAAACAAAAAAAAAAAAAAAGAAATTAAGATAAAATAAAATTTTAGAGAGACAATAACAGAACTTCAGTCTTAGGGTTGTAGGTAGGTTTCCCAAGTTGTAGGTCACTACTCCTTTAACTATAGGTAACTGGGAGTGGAACTTCATGAACCTTTTTTTAATGTAATCCTCTATTGTCTCTATTTGTAATTTCCGATGCAATTACATGTTTCTCACAAAGCAAGGAGTATCCACTGCCATTCTAACGACTTTATTTTGAAAAGATTGTAATTTTTTTTCTTTTCATAAAGGATGCCGTTTCCCAGACTTCACACAGCCAACCATCAGCAGTGACCTGAGAATTATTTTAAAAATAAGAATAGCTGTTTCTCGTTTTAATTTGGATTTTCTGTTTATGATAGGATATATCATTGCTAACCTTGCCTAACGAATTCCATACAAAAATTATAATTTTTGGTTTTCTATATCTACTTTTAAAACCTCTATTTTCTTTAAGAAACCATTTTAGGACTTAAATCGAATAAAAAAAATTAACATTTATCATTTAAAAAAACAAAAATAAAAACAATTGTGGTATTGTAAACAAGATGGCGTCTTGTTACTTAAAATTAGTTTTATTCCAATAATCATATTAATTCTTTCTGGATTAGGATTTAAGAATTCTATTACCCGAAGAAAATAATATTACAACTATTTCTTGTTTAACTACCAATGATTGATTATTTACTGGACAGAAACCTGAGCCTAAAGAAAAATGTAACTCTAAAAAAAAAACAGAGGAGTTCGCTACTTGTTAAATGATCCTGATCGTCAAGATCAGTAAGCTTCATAGTACAAGAGCCGGGAAGAAAAAAAGGCAATTATCTCACCCCAATTTTTTATTACTTTAGTGGAAACTAGGTATAATTACAAATCAAAATTGATGAGTCTGGCAAGTATAAGTAGGGGGAATAAAAAATGGCGGCTGTTTCAAAACCTTAAAAAAACATTATTTTTTCTTTCGGAGCTCTAGATCTTAAAAACTAACAACAACACTAGAAAATCTAAGAGAAAATTATTTAAAGAAGAGTAAACTTGCTGAAATATTAACCCTAAAAAGCTATTTACGTCCAATAGTTCTCGAGATATAGCTATTTAAAAAGAAACATTTCTTAAAAATCGACTGAAAGATTAATGGTTAGTTAATTTATTTTGAGAAATTTATATCTCAGTAATAATGTGAGGTACAGATGTCTATTAGCACTTAAATTAAAGCTAGTTGAATGGACTATAAAGAAGTTTATGATCTTTACCTTCGTAGGAATAGTAGTTTTCATGATATTTGCTACAATAAATTGATTTATAGTTGTTCGGACAAAAGGTTTGATTTATGTAAAACTTCATTTCAGAAACCAATAAAGTAAAAATGTCTGCCAGCGCTAAAATTAAAGCTAGTTAAATTTACTACAAAATAGTTAATAATGTTTATCTTTGTAGGACTAGTAATTTTTATGATATTTGACAAAATAAACTCACAAAATGCTAATTCCTAGTTGTTCCTATAAAATGTTGGATTTTTGAAAAAATATATCTCTGGATCCATGAGATGCACATATGTCTGCCAACACTCAAAATAAAGGAAATTTAACTTACTATAAAATACTTTGTGACACTTATCTTCCTAGGGATAGTAGTTTTTATGATATTCACAAATGAATATAAATTTGGCAAATGAAAATTTGTCGGAACAACTATAAATCAATTTATTTTAGCAAATTTCATGTAAACTATTACTCCTATGAAGATAAACATCATAAAGTACTTCATAGCTCATTCAACTAGATTTAATTTGAGTGCTAATAGACATCTGTACGTCAAATGGTTTTTGAGATATAATTTTTACAAAATATATTCACTAACTACTGATCTTTCAGTACGTCTCATATAACATTTTTTTGAAATGTTGCTTTTTAAAAAGCTATATCTCGAAAACTATTTAACGTAAATAACTCTATTAGGGCTCATATTTGAACAAATTTACTCTTCTTTAAATGACATTCTCTTAGGTTTTCTTGTGTTGTTTCTACTTTTTAGGATATAGAGCTCCGAATGAAAACTAGTTTTTTTTTTTTATCGCTTTGAAACAGCCGCCGTTTTTTATTCCCCTACCGATACTTGGCAGAGTCATCAATTTTGACTAGTAGTTGTACATAGTTTTCATTAAAGTAATCAAAAATTGGGGTGAGATAACTGCCTTTTTTCTCCTCTTGGGCTCTTGTACTATCACTGGGCAGGCCATGTATCATGTACCAGACCATGGGTATGGTCTTGAAGTTCAATCTTCATTTTCAAGTTTATCATTTTGATAGACCATGGCTAACAAGCTTCTTGAATGCCTAATAAATATTTTATAGCATAAATTTTAGCAAAAAGTCATATGTATTGTGAGAACACATAGGGACACAATTTCCAAACAAAATATGCCTCCGAGAGCCTTAATTAATGTAGTAAATATGCAAAGCAAAATTAATGCAGACATTAATGAATATATGACAGAATGTGCCATTAATAATAAAATGCAAATTAATTAAATATAAGTTTAAATTCTAATTAATTTAAGAGCGATTCATATTCTGAACAGAGAAATTCTACTGCGTAAATACCATCTACTTAATAATACTACGATTCAATTCAAATTGAAATTGCTATGATCATATGCCCACTATCTGCACAATATTATAACTATCATTTTGGACATTGGACTGGAAGAAATGAGTACCTACCTTGCCCTTGGTCAGATATTTAGGAAACCTTATCAAGTGAAGCAATTATCTCATGTTTTTATTTCTACCATCAGCAATTAAGGTTGATTGAGTAGAAGGAGGCTCTACGTTGACCAGGAGAGGAGCGGAATTAGAGAAAATGGAGCAAACCATTTATCTCTACAAGTGGGCTTATTTTATAATGACTTAAACATCTATATGTAATCAATTTCAATTAAATATTACTTAAGAATAGACAATTCATTCAATTAAAAAGAGAGTTCTCATCCCACTTTAATTAATTTTATTGGTCAAAAAATTCGATGTTTTGTATATTACTATTATTATATTTTACTACTACTATATTATTATTGCTTATATATTAAATTTATATTAATTGAACGACTTTCTTTTACTCCTCTGCATTTCCCAGAAATATTACATACCCTAAACTAGAACAAGGGTGAGGAATTAAAAAACTCCCTCTTTGATGTTAATTTTCTAGTAATGCTCGTATTCCCGAACAACAAAGCTTTTGGATCTGTTCCATGATATTTATATTATTATTTATAATTAGTTATAGTAAAAATATAAATATAGTCTCATACTTTTTATTTTCTTACGTTTCGGCCTTTCCGACCATTCTCAATGATCTATCAACTAACAATTTCAATTACATTCCAATCATTATAAATTAATTTTAAAAATATTTTGAAACATAAATTTCCTACCTTAGTTACAATACCACAGCTAACATTGGTTATCAAACTGTTTCAGGTTATTATGCCTTTGTCATTTTTTATCATTATACAGTAACCTATGAAAAATTATTAAATTAGAGAACTATATGCACTAATAAATTAATTTTTATCATAATATGTTAAATTACCTACTATTATCACAATTTGACTTATTACAATTATTCAGTCTAATGTCATTTTAAATTAGTTAGTTCAAGAAATTTGAAATTTTAAGCAAAATTAATTTGTGATCACAATGTTTTTATGTAAAATAAATAAAATATAGTTAAATGTGGTAGGTTTATTAAAAACTAACATAAATAAATAAACTTGAAAATATAATAAGGATATGGCAAACCTGAGATGTTGAGTCAGGTTAAATCATGTATTGTTGATAAAGTGATATAGTGAAATAGACCTTGTAAACTAAATAATTATAAAAAGTGAAACTGTGATAATAGGTACTTACTTATTAATAATGTTTGATATGTTATTGACTAATGATAAAATTGGACAAAGGCATAATAACCTGCAACAGTTTGATAACCCATGTTAATATTGATATTGTAAATAAGGTAGGAAATTAATGGTCGAAACGTACGAGTTACAAGGAAATAAAAAGTGTAAGACAATATGGATATTTTTATTATAACTAATAAACAATCCTGTCTCAAATAAGGTATTTCATTATACATTACTCATAATGTTATTACTAACTATATCATTTCCTGTATCTTTCACGGTGTCCCTCAAGGTTCCCCCCTCTCACCAACCCTATTCTCCATATATATAAATGACTTACCTAACGCTATCCATCACTCCCAATATCATCTGTATGCCTACGACCTACAAATATACATATCTTTTCATCCTTCTGACTTGATCGAGGCATCCTGTAAGCTCCAGGACGACATTGACAATATACACGTTTGGCTATTGAAAAAAAATTGAGTCTGAATCCAGCAAAAACAAAGGCCATTCTCATCGGATCAAAACCCTTCCTTAATTCCCTTCCTTATTATTCATTACTATACCTCAACAACATACCTATCTAATTCCAAAACACCATAAAGAACCTAGGAGTCACCTTTTATCAGGACAACATGGAATATCTACATTTCCCAAATAACTCGAAAAACCATCTCAATCATTAAACAGCTCCTAAAATCCCGTGATTCATTTCCTCGAAGTACTCGTCTAGGAGGTGAGACCTAATTCTGAGTGAGACATCCTCCCTAATTCTCCCACATTTCGAATACGGATGCCTTGTGTATGGAGGACTATCCATTGAACAAGAAAAGAGATTAAAAATACTAATGAACTGTTTTATAAGATTCATTTTTGGTATTCCTAGGCGTGCCCATATCTCACATCACCATTCCAAAGCTATATCCTAGTATCCGGAGATAATATATATACATTTATATATCAAACCTTAATAACCAAGAAACCTTCCTACATCATTGACCACCTTACCCTACGTTTATCCATTCATCTATTAAACACAAGATCTCAGCCTTACGTTCTCTATATCCCAACCTACAGAACTGCCTCCTATGAAAAACCTTTAGCTGTCCGAGCTATCTCATTTTGGAATTCCTTACCAACATCCATAAATCTTAACCTCTTTTAAACATCTAATGTCTATATTTCAAAAACTATATATTTCCTAGAATATCCAACTTCCGTGAACTTGTAGTGTAAATTAATGTTTAATGATTCTTTCATTTCATGATAATTATTAATATATTACTTACAATATTGGTATTGGATCCCCATTATTGCAACCCCATTGTTACGTTGCTTAGGTTTGAAAACAATTAATGAAATGTTTTATTTGAAAGAATTCAGTGGTATATGATTTTTGTCCACTATCACTGTTACTTGATAACATTGTGTGTTGTTTAGTACAAAATGCTAGCAATAATTAATTTTTTGTTGAGTGTCTAAACGCGGAGTGCATATAATTGAAGCAGGGAGGGATTGAATCATTAACCACTGAGTGGACTATAAAAAATAGCTCCAATAATGTCATTATAATTACCAGGTGTAACCCCGTCCGCACTACATTAAGGCCACACAACCCTTCATGACTTGCTGGAGGGGGGGGGGAGCTGGCCTGCAAACGGACATCAACACAAAAAAAGATGCAACAATGGTTAATCAACCCACTCGCGGAACTAATCGACGAGAGGACAGTGGACCGGTTGCCGACCACAATTAGTCGTTTGTTCCTCCAGCTGCTCCAGGGACTTCAGGCGAGGCTAGCGTGTTCCAGCCGCTCCCAACATGGCCTGGATCACAGTAGCAAACTGCCACGGTGTCATTAGCTAACAGTTTAGTGAACAGTTTACAAAACCCCTGGACAAGCTGTCGCTGACACACTTTCTCCAGTAGCTCGTTGATGAGATGTCCGCAAAGGATAGGATCCCTGTCGAAACAGAAAAAAAAAAAAGAAAAGAAAAAAAAGGAATTGTCCTTTTAAGGAGCAAATGACTCCTCTTCTCCATAGAAGTCTATTAATGAAGAAACTTAGCCAATGCCCCATCTGTCGATCTCATTGTTTTAGCTCCGAAATTAGTTTAAGATGTATTCTAATGTTTTTTATTTCAGTGTCTAATATTACATTCGGTTGTCTATTTACAGATTAAAGGTAGTATAGAGTAGACATTCACACCATATTTACAGTGATATAAATTAAATGAAAAAAAAAATATATATAATTTTTATTAAAAATTGAGCTTAAATTAAAATAACACATTCATAACACTTTACATTCGGCCGTAGTCCGGAAGATCACTAGGATTCTCTTCTACCGCGTCACTGCTATTAAACACCAGTGGAGGATGGGTGAGGGTGATAGCCACTGCCCCTCAGGACTTGAGTGAGGAATCTAGCCAATACCAAAACTTCAATACAATTATTTAAAATAGGTCTCTGGGCCAGTGCTTTTTCAACCTTCGGGGAAGATTGTAGGGAAGGATAATGCTAGGTGGGGATTCTGGTAGGGGATTAGGATAAGTTAGTTTCTCATGGGATGTGATAAATTTAGAAGTAATAAGGTCTGAGACAAATATTAAAGTCATGATAGGTTATTGTTGGTTACACAATAAAGAACAATGACTGCTGTTCAAAGGACTTTGGATTGAAAGGTGTTTGATGTTAGAGTTGTTCTAGTACCAGAGCCCAAGAGGAGAAAATAGGCAGTTATTTCACCTTAATTTTTGATTAATTAATTGAAAAATAGATATAATTACTAGTCAAAATTGATGAGTCTGCCAAGTATAGATAGGGGAATAAAAAATGGCAGCTGTTTCAGAACGTTCAAAACAATTAATTTTTTATTCTGAGCTCTATATCTTTACAACTACCAACAACGATTGAAAATCTAAGAGAGCATCATTTAAAGTAGAGTAAATTTGCTAAAATGTAAGTCCTAATAGAGCTATTTACATTAAACAGTTCTTAAAATATAGCTTTTTAAAAAGCAACATTTTATATAAAAGTCTATGTCTCCAAGGTATGTAATGGCAAATCATATTTTAAAATTTTATTTATCGATAAAAAGTTACTAATGACCTCTCTTAATTTTATAAATGTTGTTATCCATATGAGCAAGTTTTCTAATAAAACGATATTATAATTAATTTAGTTTCTATTTATGAAAAAAAAATAACAAAGACACCAGTGTATTGTTTGCCAAGAGGAAGGGAGATAGCAAGATTCAGCAGAATTGTTGATAAACTTTAAGTATTGATAAATACGCATCTAAATTCTTAGAACGCTCTTGTTATCAATTCCTGTAATAAGTGATACCTAACTGTACGATCGACTAACTGGAGGGTTTTAATAGGAGAAATTTGATTTTATATAACAATTTAGAGAGAGAAAGAAGTAAAAAACGACCTCCTAGAGGGGAGGTAAATTGTTGAAATCTTGATTTTAATATATTTTCTAATTGGTGCAATATATATTAAATGACTGTAATTAAAACTATTAAACCGGACTTAATTATTATGTAAACCGGAAATGGTTAAGAGTTGATGTTATTAGTCTAGTCAAATTAACTTTTCTTATGGAGATGCTGATAACTAATTTTAACTTTGTAATAAATAAAAAATTCAAAGAAGCAAAACAAATAATTGTTTTCTTCCATCGCATTATATGCATTCCATGTGCATTATGTATTTGTTATCCACAAAAACCTTAAAAAAAGAATAAATTTCTTGAATATTTTCACTCAGTATTTTTTTTCCTGAAGAAAATTGTATTAGCTTTCGTTCTTCCCGTGGTATGAAAAATGGGCGCCAAAAATTTGAATCTGGTCCTGCCTAGTATATGCAGATAAAAATAAGGTATCTTAACCAACTTATATGTTTTCATGTAAATAAGTATCTCTTCCCTTATGTTCTGAAAAATATCAGTTAGTGAAAAGGTATTTCCGGTATTAAATGCCGCCGGCGAACAGTAGAAAGTGCAGAAAGGTAAAGTAGCCAGCCTTCCGGTCATCATTATCATCATCTCCTATCAATAAGCTACTACTCCCCCCTTTCTCCTCCCACTTGTCAGGTAATTAATGGCTTGAGAAAATATTGCCATTAATTAGGGCCGTTTGAAAGGTTGAAGGCGCCGCTGATGTTGTAGATAGTATCCCAGCCTCGTTGACAGGTGCCCACCGTTGGTGACCTAGATCAAAAGAGTTTAAAAATTTCTGAAAAATAATTTTTACTTTCACTTACTTGAATATAAAATGCAAAGTAAGAGGAATTTGTTGCGATCGTGAAATATTTCGAACCCGAATTTTTGACTTGAAATATCTCTTCTTTTACCATGTTAAAAAGATATAACATATAACGTGGTTCAAAGTCTGACACTTGTTTTGAGATGTCAAATTAGGTAGTTTTGCTAAGTGATCTCTATGTGTATATTTGTGTGAACAGCCTAGCTCATACACTAAAAGTTATATGAGACTGATATTATTGTATTTATCTAATGTAATTTACAACTGTACAAAATAATAAATACAATAAGTAAATATGTGGAATGTTTTATTTACAATTGAAAATCTTGGGAAGGAATCACCCATTGGTGGTACTTCAATCATTAATTTAAATTAGAAGATCCCGTGGCCATCTTCTTATTATTGTATTTAAGTCAGATTTATGCCTAGGATTTTACAGAAACTTTTCTGCTAAAATTGTCCAGTCCTGTAGTTTCTGGAGCCCTCCAGGTTCATGAAGTGGGTACACTTAATTGGGTAAATATCTGGGTTCGAGTGGGATTCTGACCAAATCACATCCTTGCACAACCCTTGGTATAGTAACATTACCTCCTTACAAATTACTTCATCCTTGACCCTTCATGGGTTGTAGTGGTACATATTTTTGTAGGAAGATAGGACAGGTGGCGGTCAATAAAGGTATCAAAATAATAGAGGAAAACTATTTATTATCAATCTGAAATAGTTATAGGTTATATTATTAATTTAAACTCAAAGTAGAATTGCAAGTGAATGTTATGTAATGCGTGCACAGCACCGAATTTTTGATACAAACAAATAACTGTAGTCTTATAGGTATAAGAGCAATAAATACAAACATTTTTTTTTAATATTGAAAACAGGCTACATTAAAGCCTCTAGACAGTTTAATTTTACATATGTTGCAAGTACCACATATATTATGTCTGAATAGGTTTGGTCTGATATTTGAGATCTGGTTGCTTTTTAGAATTTTTGCAGAACCATTTGTTGTCTCTGTTATTTTGGATATTTGACATGTGGATTTGCTTAGGAGTGATATGGGCAATTCTTAAATAACGAGTTATTTTAGAGTTTCGAACTTAAGAAAATGAATTATTTCCAAAATTCTAAAAATGAATCTGAATGTACATAGGTTAGCTCTGCAAAACGTGAGTGCAATATCTATCCATCAAAGTTTTAGTGGAAAACTTTCCTTTTAGTGTTGTACACTGAAGCAATAAAGTTGGCATTATTTCAAATTTCTATAACAAGTAAATATTTAAATTGTATATTGAATACATAATTTTAATGATCATAGTGATTATCTATTTAGTGATTACTTTGAAAATGGGAAATCTAGCCGAAATATTACTAAAAAAAGCATTTCGACTAAATAAAAATTTTGTAAATAGTTATTATACACATACGTGAGTTTACAAATTTGGTTCTATTCATAATATTGACAAGAAATATTATAGAAATAATAATGATTTATAATTTTTATTTAAATTAATAAAAAAATCAGAGCTACATTCTAAATCCTCATTATTTATTTATAAAAACTCTTAATATAGTATAATATATATAACTGTAATATAATTTTTTTTTTGTAACGTTTCGACTAAAAAGCCTTTTTCTAACCATTTTTTTTTCACAAGCTTACACCTTAGTCCCTAAACACTCTATTTATCATACGATTTTAAAAACAAATGTGAAATATTATATTAGTTTATGATAATTATATGAACATATGGTCAGAAATGAAAGTGGATAAAACTAATTTTAATATTTAATAAACTATTTTTTTTTTAAGTTGAATGTGTTATATAGTATTTTATTTACTTTAGTGAGAACATGTTAATTAAATGTTTTTTTTTAAAACGTTAATAAAAAAATAAATAAACATTAAAATGTTGTAGGTAAAGGGTTATCATAAATAAAGGATGTGGGTTCAAAATGTGGTTCTGATTTGTTGTTAATTTCTTCAGACCATTATTACAAATAAATTTAGAATTACCTCTTTTTTTTTTTAATGAGCAGCCATAAAAATTCTTCTTAAACTTGGTTCTAGTTTCTCAAATAAGTCTAACGTATTAAAGAAATCAATGAAGAAATAAATGGCAATGATAAATTGAACTTTAAAAAAATTGCATTTTTTTTTTTTGGTTTTTAGATAAATTTCCGCCGAATTATTGATTTTCAGATTTCATTTCGCAAGGAAGGAATTAACGTCTATTTTTATTTAAACAAATTGACATTAACTAGATCAGGCCACAACAATGATAAATCAGGATCTCTTGATATATTTTTATTTTACTTATGTAAAAATATGAAATATGTTGCAAGGGAAATTGTGATGGAGGAAAGTATAGATCGGAGTTTTCAACTCAATCAAAATCTTGAGTCCGAATAAGTTTCGTAAAGTAATCTGTGTGTGTATATATACGACGCGACAAGCTCACTAATAAAAAGATGTATAAAACTGAAATTTTATATTTAGGGCAGATATACGAAAGGGATTTTACAGCAAAATTTTTGCTAATATCGACAGTAAGTGCCACTTTATCTAATAGATTTTTCACATCAAACGATTTTAGTTAAATTCGGAATGTCAATGTAAAATTGAGTGATTTTTAGTATCATCTTGGTCTTATCTTATCCTCATTGAAATAGCCCGGGAGGGCTTAAATACCGAATTAAAAAAATATATTAT
>NW_027105672.1:272401-280665 GCF_000696795.3 Halyomorpha halys | reverse complement strand
TCACAAAGTTTTATTTCCATGATGTTATTTACAAATATGTGGCTTTTATTATAAATATTTCAATTTATTGCTTGAGATTTACTAATATAATATATAATTTAATTATGATTAATTATGTTTTATCCACTGAATTATTTTTTTATATATCTTGTATATATTTTTTTTAGGAGCTCAACGAGTTTGGATTATTTTTTACTGAATAATCTGATTTATGGTTGCAATGAATAAAGGTAAATACAGTAGGAGCAAAAGGTACAAAGCACTTGTAATGGAGTGCAGAGCTTCTTTAACTAGGGCACTGGGTCGTTTCCTCTTCAAATGCCTTCAAAGATTAAAATGAATTGTTATGGGAGTGCCTTTGTCGTTATGAAGACTCGTTAGAGGGAAGGAGGAGTTTTTATGTGGATATTAAATTTGAAAAATTCATGTTATTTGAAAAAAAAAAATTAAATAATAATAATCTTACTGAAACATACTAATTAATCATAGTTAGCTATGCAATTTGATTTTGCGGTATAGACTGTGCTGGTGATTTGTAAAGAGGCACTGAACTCAAAATGCGATGATTAGATGAGGTTTTTCATGCATAAGTAAATTAATAATTCAGTATGCATATTCAAAATTTGGTGTGGTGCGCGCATCACATAACTTCCACTCACAACCCAACATCCATCCCTATATTTTGTATATTGGTGGGCTCTTGTTAAAATTATCACTAATATTGAAATAAAATCTAAGGCTCAGGGAAGGCAAAATAAAGAACAAAAATGTTTTATTTTTAAGTTAGTTAAATTTCTTATGATAAAGTTTCTCGAGGAGAGAATGACAAATATAAAATTTATTTCTCCTAATACAAGGTGTTTGATGATCTTTCGTTTAACATGTTAAAATGGACTAATATTTCTCCTTTTACCATGTTAAAACGGTATAACCTGGTTGAGAGTCTTGTACTAAGTTTGTTAAATGGAAAATGACGTCACGCAATAGACCAGCTCAATTATTTAGTTGTCGTGTTAGGTTACTCACTCGTAGTTTGAGTTTTGATTGTGTTAGTATTGTTTCAGACGTTTTTAAACAAGACTCTCAGGAGCCAAACTTTCATATAACTTCCACTTTTCACTCACTTTAGGCATGTAATAAATTACTTTAATCAAAACTTGGAAGTTTTTATAGTCGTTGATGACTGTTAGGTTGTACGCCCTTAAGTCCTAATAAAGAACAACTTAGAAGTAAAGAATAACAAGAAGGTTTCGAAGGAAAGATTACTAAACAAGTTTCTCAGATAATCAACTAGGATCTCTCATGCATTTGTTATATCTTTAAATAGGGCTATTCACAATCCTATGCTTATAGCATTTAACATATTAAATCATTTTACACTAAATGCATCATGAATACCCCCTAATACAGTTAAACAAAAGATAATGAAGACGTAATGCTATCTGGAAATATTAGGGTCTCGGTTCTTTCGTTCGTATCGGAAGTGTTGCTTTCTCCTTTAGGTATTCCTAAAAAAGTTTAATATTGTATATGCATCCATTTTTTATTATTGCTAGCAATGTGTACCTTTTTTGTTTCAAATAACTAAAATTAAAGGTACTTCAGTGAAAGATTTTTAAAAATTTCGTCACTGTCACACTATTTCAAAAATGAAATTAAAGATTATTTAATTGTACATTGAAATACAGAGTATAATTAAAATTGTTAGGGATATTTCGAGAGAATTCCTAACCGCCTATGAAAAAATAAAGTGAAACCGAGAAAAAATGTGAAAAATCTATTCTATAAATTGGCATTTTGGCAATATAATAATAAGGTAGATTTTATCGGATAACTTTTGCAACTCATTCTAAGCAAGAGCCCCCCCCCCCCCACTAAAATATATGATTTCAGCTTCGTACGATGTTTTTTGAGCTATGCTGTTCACAGACACCTAGAGCATTTTGCGAGACAAGGTTTTTTGGACTCAAGGAACCTCAAAACAAGTATTCCCGGCAAAAACATGAATTCAAAATTTTGCACAATCGCAATACTTTTCCTTACGATACATTCCGTATACATGTAAGTGGAATTAAAATAATGCGATTCACCAGTTGGTAAAGATTGTTTCTAAAATTTTAAAAAAATGTTTAAAAACTAAAAAACTGACTGTATTCTATATGCCCAACAGTATTCTTTAATAATCTCGCTCTTACTCTTGTAGAACAGATCCGCTACCTTGGACAAACGACAAACCTGGAATCCTCACACAAGACAGAAAACTACACGTTGATTTCGACAAACGGTTTAAACTTCCAAGTCATTACAAAAGACTGATCTACATGACAATTCCAATCCAATCTTTCGTATGCTGCTTACTATGTCACAAATAAAATCATCAATAAAGACCTTAATGTTCCATACGTAACCGATCTAGCCCGAACCAGACATCAATCCTTCAATTATAAACTCCCTAACCATCAGAACCCTCAAGTTGCTATCCTTGCGTGTCCTTGTATTCCTGCCAATCCTCCGAGGAGCCTGAAAAGAGAAGGCCTCGAGACCTTCTAGTGAAGAAATATGATTAGAATGCTACCATTGGATAGTTTCTCTACATGCCTGTATTACTCCATTTTGATCTTACATCAAATTTTTTTTTTTTAAATACAGTTTTTAATAAATAAATATAAAATTTCAAAGAAATTTTCTAAAATTTAAATTAATATTCAAATAAACGACTTCCTAAAAATATTAAAGTTAAGATTTTATATAAATAATTTTCATGGCAAACATATTAAATTGTACTTAAATATTGTAGAAATTTATTTGTAATAATTTATTCTAAAATTATTAAGTAGATATAAATATGGAGTTGAACACACCGAAAGCTGCTCTACTATTATGGGTTAATAAAATAAAAATATCATGATACTGTCTATGGTAGTTGAATACTAGATGAAAATAAAAACAGTCTACTTACAACAAAATTTGACAAAAATTTAAGATCATTTTTAGTCTTTCATGAAAAACCCAGATTCGGTGATCATAAGCAATTAAACCATATTTTTTTCGTTTCAGAAGTGTTTTTAGAACTGAATAAATATTTATTTAGGATTCAGAATCTCAAAAAACATAATATTAGTAGGTATTAGAACTTTGGCATTTCATGCAGAAGTTTATGCTGTGACATCTACTCTATTACACTTACTGTACTGATACCTTTTTTTAAATTAATTATAACGCTAGAAGAAATGGAAGAAAGCTATTTAATTATTACAGTTCATTATTTTTTCTGTTTTAAAAAAAGAACAATAAAAATAATTAAATTTATATAATTACCAAAGATGAATCAAATGATAATAGGTTGAGGTGACAAAGCTCTATTAAATTCTTTTGTGTGGTTAAAAATAGATCTCCGTCCTTTTCAATAGCTAAATCTACCAGAAAATAACCACATATTTTAGCTGTTTAGTAAAGGGATTACTTTATTTATACAACAGAGAGTAAAAAATAGTTACTATTTAATATATTATATAATTTATTGAAAATAATTTCATTCAAACACATAAAGTAATTTATAGAACGTTGGTGGAATTTTTGGGCTCATTATTTATAGTTTTAGATGGTAATTTTATGTAGTTTTCAAAAAAAGATTTTTTTAAAAATTAAATTTACACAATAAGTTGTAGTTAAGTTTTGTTTTTTGGAGTTCTATCAATGGATAGATTCTCCACATGTTTATATCATGGCATTACATCACTTAGAGAAAATTTACTTGATGTATATATTTTAATACATTGTTAAATATGGTTGTTGTACATAGTTGTAAATAACAAATAAATAAATTATTAAAAACAATATTTATGTTTTACTACGCCCGCTAAAAATACTGTAATTTATTTGTAAACAAAAAACTTTATTTTTAATATTAAATACTTTCATGATACTGTTTAATGTTGTTTAAATAAATAATTTAAATTTTATCCATTATAGTCTTATAACATTTTCTTTTCTTTACAAGTCCGACGTTTCGGCCAATTCGGCCATCCTCAGGGATAATCTTAATACAATTTTTGAACTAAATAATTTCAAAACACAATTCCATGCATGCTATTCTGCCCAGGTCAATTCAACAATTTCTCTAATTAGTCAATTTTTACATTACAAAAATTAAAATTCTTTATCACAGTCACTTATTTGTTAAAATTTATCATCAATACGTTGGTAAAGAAAATAATATCTTTTGAGAATATAATGGATAAAATTTAAATTATTTATTTATAGAAAACTTTATGTTTATCATTAATGATCTGATTAAAACAGATTAAAAATATTACGATGACTGTTCTAAATAAAAAAACTTTTAACCACATTTTGTGGTACAGTGAATAAGGATATACTCAGTGATTAATTGTAGCACTAAAATAATACGAATAAAACAGTGGTATCCTCAAACAAAATAAACCAATAGAATGTTAATTCACTTAAACCGATACCCTCTTACCGGAGTAATTAACTTAATATGCGTAATTTTTATGGGTAATATACTTTTTACCTTATGTTTTTAAAAAGAGAATATTTCCTCTATATATATTTTTTGTTTACTTTCTAATGAGATGTTACAAATTGTATGTAATAATTTAACTGTCGTAAAATCTACTTGTCATATTTGGTAATTTTTTAAATATATTTTTAAGAGTTATTACTTGTTTATATCAATTTGTTACTTTTTTACATTCATTTATTACTACTATTATTTTTATCTATTATATATATAGTATAAAATATATATATATATATATATGTGTGTGTGTGTGTGTGTAATATAATAGTACTTATGTGGGAAAATATGAGATAGATTTTTATAGGGATATATTGTTAGTTTATTTAAAATTTTCATTATTTATGTTGTTTTTATTTTTTCATTTTATTCTATGTTTCTTAAAAACAAAAAATAAACAAAGATGTATGGGGTTAAAGGAGAAATTATAATTGATACATAGAAAAATAATGGAAAAAATATTATGAACAACGATCAACATAAGGAAAAAAGAGTAAAAAATAAATGATACAACTAAAAAAAAAAATTATAAACAAAAAAAATGTATTACTATTATATATCATAAATGTACTGTACTATACCTATACATTATAAGAACTTAAAGAAAATTATCTGACTAGGTATAATAATGTTGTGTATTTAGCAACCAAATACAGTATGGATACAAACTTTATTTTCAATAAAGTTCTTCTGTTACCTATAATGCTTCACATATTTCCTAAAAAGCTATAATATATATATTTACTTAGATATTATTACATATTACATTCTATTACATAATTATATCGTATATAATATATTATTTCTCATATATTAACCACTACTAACTCCTGGTAGAATGTAGTTAATAAAAATACCATTAATATGAAACCTACTGTGAACATTTTCCTAATAATATTTAAAAAAATTAGGCACCGGCGAGATTCGAACTCACGATCTCCTGTTTACTAGACAGGCGCTTTAACCAACTAAGCCACGGCGCCGAATGTCCCAAATTAAAAATTCATTAGTCATTGAATAATCAATGAATGTATAAATTAAAAAATTACAATAAAAGGTAGATGGTCTGGGTGCGGTCAAAGAAAAAAAAACTTAAATAGTTATAAAACTATTTGATATGAGCCAACGATTCAAATTACATTTTAGTCTCTGATAAATTTAAATTATATTATCTACAAAAACGAATCTTCACTATTCAAATTTCTTCTTTTTTTTTTTTTTTTAATAATACTTTTTTCATATTCATATATGTTACATGGACGTATCCAGGATCAAAACTGGGGGGGGGGACAAACCATAATCGATCAGGTTGACATTTCAGCTAGGAAAAGTTGAATGAAACCAAAATTATATTTAATTATACCAGAGCTTTATTAACTATTGCTGTTTAAAAAGTATGTATAATAATTATTTTTATTAAATTAATCTTTTTTTAGCTGGGTAAGCCTATGATTTGTTATATAAAAATATTTTGATATTACTTGTGTAATGATTCTTTAAAATATATTATTTCATTGAATAGTATTAATTTCGGAAATATATCTATAAGTTCACTCAAACTTTTAAGTATGTCTAACATTGCAAATTTGGCAATTTAAAAAAAAATAAATGTCTTGCAACCGCCTAAAACAGACATCATAGACACTTCCAATCTCATTCTATTGTCCTTTTGATTGACTGTTGTATTCTGCACATATTTTGTTAATTCATAACTCATACCAGTGATGCGGCGAGAGGGATGCGCTGGGATCTTATGAGCTCTGCCCTCTCACGTGGGGGATAGAGTGGGCTCAGGGATCCTCAGGTCGATTGCGTAAATATTGTATATAGGAGTGTATATGTGACTAGAGACTCTTTTATTTATTTTTTCATGCACATAGTTTGATTATGTTCATTTTCTTTTTCCTTCTGTATATATATTTTAAGAGAGATTTTATTTATTTTTATGTACTTTTTTTTAAATTTATTTTTCATTTTTTTCTTATTTTATTTTATTTTAGTAATAATGTGATAGTTCATCATTATTACCTATTGCCCACAACGGTGTTGCAGATTATAATATCTATCAATAAATAAAGTTCGATTATAAAAAAAAAATTCATAACTCAAGAAAAATTCTTAAATGATTACTTTTATAGTAAAAAAAATATATATAACCGTATCTTTCATTATGTTTATTTAAAAAAAAAAAATAAGCATCTCTTATTCTTAATAGTAATAAACAATGGATAAATATAAAGTAAGAAAGAATTTGGATAACTATTGTTTTTCATTGTTGGGATCCCTAAGCCCACTCTATCCCCCTCGTGTGAGGGGTAGAGCAGAGCTCATAAGATCCCAGCGCATCCCTCTCGCCGCATCACTGGTATGAGTTATGAATAAACAAACTATGTGCAGAATACAACAGTCAATGAAAAGGACAATAGAATGAGATTGGAAGTGTCTATGAAGTCTGATCACCCAACTCTGAATAGGACATACCCGACTGACACATATCATAACAGGAGAGGCACCTCCAAAATGTTCAAAATGTAATAGCAATCTAACCGTCAAACACATTTTTGAAGAATATCGTCACTACACATCAACTCTGAACCAGTTAGGGTTACCTTGAAATGTCCCAATGGCGTTGAGAAACGACGAATCTGTAATTGTAAAAGTCATTAAATTCATCCATCAGACTAACTTAATAACCAGCCTTTAATTATTATAATTATCTATTTAACTTGCCTTATTTTTAAAATTAGAACAGTTAATCTGCTTTTCACCATCCTTTCCAATATCGTAACGATTATTAAACAAATTATAATTGCCAGAAATTTAATTATAATTCTTGTGGATCAGTACATCATACCAAAGCTATGACTAAAACAACTAGGCCTTACCAAAGTCAACAACCAATGGGCGTTGATGACCAGGCTGTTAAACGCCCTTTCAAAACTAACAAACAAACAACTATTGTTTTTCCATGGTAATTTTTAGAATAGTCGGATTTTGCTTTCACTTACCTTTATTAAATATAAAGTAAAGGCATTATCATTCTCAATAAGAAAGAAATAATAAGTTTTTTAAGGTACAAGGTACAATTTTTACCTATGCATCAGTTTTTTTTTTTTTTGATGGAACAATTATATTTTCTTATCATTTTTCTATTTGATTTTACAGTTTTGCACTATTATAATTAGTAGAATATGAAAAAATTGATAATGCTACATGTTAATGTGTGTGAATAATAATAAGTTGACAAAAACATTTCATTGTAAGTTATGTTTTACACATTTTATTACTTATGTATAATTTTTACTGTGTTGTTCAATATGGGATTGAAAAAATAATAAGTAACTGAGATATTGGAGAATAAGCAGTCTTCCCTTTGGCTTGTCCCAGTTAATACAGGTAAAGTAGGACATATAAAAAAAATATAATTGGCCTCTTAATGAAACTTAGTTAAAGTTTCACCTGGCAAACGAGATGAAAAACCTGAAATTCGGTTTCAGCATCACGAAAATAATGTGGAATCGAGAAAAAAAAATTCTATAATTTTTCCTAATAATGGTTCATTTGAATCAACGCCTAGACTGTTTTATAGCACTCTAAAATGGAATCCTACATCACCCAAAAATATGAAGAATTTTGTCTGCTTTAATTTTAAGTGGGATGTCATCCAGAAAAATTCTCAGTTTTCTATTCTTCAGAGAAAAACTAAAAAAACTAAATAAATATA